>NW_024060097.1:0-82500 GCF_016432855.1 Salvelinus namaycush
GTGTGTGTGTGTGTGTGTGTGTGTGTTATGTTGTGTGTGTGTGTGTGTGTTGTGTGTTGTGTGTGTGTTATGTTGTGTGTGTTATGTTGTGTGTGTTATGTTGTGTGTGTTGTGTGTGTGTGTGTGTGTGTGTGTGTGTGTGTGTGTTGTGTTGTGTGTGTGTGTGTGTGTGTGTGTGTGTTATGTGGTTATGTGTGTTATGTGTGTGTGTGTGTGTGTGTGTTATGTGTGTGTGTGTGTGTGTGTGTGTGTGTGTGTGTGTTATGTGTGTGTGTGTTATGTGTGTGTGTGTTATGTGTGTTATGTGTGTTATGTGTGTGTGTGTGTGTGTGTGTGTGTGTGTGTGTGTGTGTGTGTGTGTGTGTTATGTTGTGTGTGTGAGTGTGTGTTATGTGTGTTATGTTATGTGTGTTATGTTGTGTGTGTTATGTTGTGTGTGTGTTGTGTGTGTTATGTTGTGTGTGTTATGTTGTGTGTGTTATGTTGTGTGTGTGTGTGTGTGTGTGTGTGTGTTATGTGTGTGTGTGTTATGTGTGTTATGTGTGTTATGTGTGTTATGTGTGTGTGTGTGTGTGTGTGTTATGTGTGTGTGTGTGTGTGTGTGTGTGTTATGTGTGTGTGTGTTATGTGTGTGTGTGTTATGTGTGTTATGTGTGTTATGTGTGTGTGTGTGTGTGTGTGTGTGTGTGTGTGTGTGTTATGTGTGTGTGTGTGTGTGTGTGTTATGTGTGTTATGTGTGTTATGTGTGTGTGTGTGTGTGTGTGTTATGTGTGTGTGTGTGTTATGTGTGAGCTAGCTGCTCTACGTCTCATAACACGGCCTCACAGCGCAGGATGGGAAACATCCACACACCAGCTTCCAGTAGCATTAACACAAAAACACACCATCACCTGTCCAAAGAAGAGACGGGGACGGAAACACCAGGGGCGTTATGGGTAGAATGGGTGTGGTTAAGAGATTTTAAGAACAGTATTGATGCAAGCTATGAATCTACACACACTCTCTCACTCACTCATTCCCTCACTCACACTGAGTAGTGTGTGGGCACCTAGGCTCATTAAAGGAAGTGAAGGCTCTGGGCTCATCTTTAAAATATAAAACAAAGTGCCGTGATGTCACAGCCCATCAGCCTATCCTGTGTAGACGGAACCACTTTAGCCCAAAGAGCAGACACTGTTATCGCCTGAATGCACAGACCCCGCTCTAACACACACACACAGGGCGGGCTGTGCAGGATGAGGATGCATGTTGGTTTGGGGCTAAACATGATATCTGGGGTCCCCTGGGTCGGCCAATCAGTACAGCCTGCCAGGGAAAGAGGAAAAGCACTCAAGACTGGGCCTGAAGAACACACAGGTGTCTCACACTCACAAACCCCCTCAGAGCATCCAGACAGGCAAAGAATACTGTCTAGAAGTCATAAAGAACACAGACCTACTTAGAACACAGACCTACTTAGAACACAGACCTACTTAGAACACAAACCTACTTAGAACGCAAACCTACTTAGAACACAGACCTACTTAGAACACAGAACTACTTAGAACACAGAACTACTTAGAACACAGAACTACTTAGAACACAGAACTACTTAGAACACAGACCTACTTAGAACACAAACCTACTTAGAACACAAACCTACTCAGATCGCAAACCTACTTAGAACACAGACTAGTTACCTACCTGTTTTCACAGCATCTTAATGACAACTGGCTAGCTACCTGTTCACAGTATCTTAATAACTGGCTAGCTACCTGTTCACAGTATCTTAATAACTAGCTAGCTACCTGTTCACAGTATCTTAATGACAACTGGCTAGCTACCTGTTCACAGTATCTTAATAACTGGCTAGCTACCTGTTCACAGTATCTTAATAACTAGCTAGCTACCTGTTCACAGTATCTTAATGACAACTGGCTAGCTACCTGTTCACAGCATCTTAATGACAACTGGCTAGCTACCTGTTCACAGTATCTTAATAACTAGCTAGCTACCTGTTCACAGTATCTTAATAACTAGCTAGCTACCTGTTCACAGTATCTTAATAACTAGCTAGCTACCTGTTCACAGTATCTTAATAACTAGCTAGCTACCTGTTCACAGTATCTTAATAACTAGCTAGCTACCTGTTCACAGTATCTTAATAACTAGCTAGCTACCTGTTCACAGTATCTTAATAACGAGCTAGCTACCTGTTCACAGTATCTTAATGACAACTAGCTAGCTACCTGTTCACAGTATCTTAATAACTAGCTAGCTACCTGTTCACAGTATCTTAATAACTAGCTAGCTACCTGTTCACAGTATCTTAATAACTAGCTAGCTACCTGTTCACAGTATCTTAATAACTGGCTAGCTACCTGTTCACAGTATCTTAATAACTAGCTAGCTACCTGTTCACAGTATCTTAATAACTAGCTAGCTACCTGTTCACAGTATCTTAATAACTAGCTAGCTACCTGTTCACAGTATCTTAATGACAACTGGCTAGCTACCTGTTCACAGTATCTTAATAACTAGCTAGCTACCTGTTCACAGTATCTTAATAACTAGCTAGCTACCTGTTCACAGTATCTTAATAACTGGCTAGCTACCTGTTCACAGTATCTTAATGACAACTGGCTAGCTACCTGTTCACAGTATCTTAATAACTAGCTAGCTACCTGTTCACAGTATCTTAATAACTAGCTAGCTACCTGTTCACAGTATCTTAATGACAACTGGCTAGCTACCTGTTCACAGTATCTTAATAACTAGCTAGCTACCTGTTCACAGTATCTTAATAACTAGCTAGCTACCTGTTCACAGTATCTTAATGACAACTGGCTAGCTACCTGTTCACAGTATCTTAATAACTAGCTAGCTACCTGTTCACAGTATCTTAATAACTAGCTAGCTACCTGTTCACAGTATCTTAATAACTAGCTAGCTACCTGTTCACAGTATCTTAATAACTAGCTAGCTACCTGTTCACAGTATCTTAATAACTAGCTAGCTACCTGTTCACAGTATCTTAATGACAACTGGCTAGCTACCTGTTCACAGTATCTTAATAACTAGCTAGCTACCTGTTCACAGTATCTTAATAACTAGCTAGCTACCTGTTCACAGTATCTTAATAACTAGCTAGCTACCTGTTCACAGTATCTTAATAACTAGCTAGCTACCTGTTCACAGTATCTTAATAACTAGCTAGCTACCTGTTCACAGTATCTTAATAACTAGCTAGCTACCTGTTCACAGTATCTTAATAACTAGCTAGCTACCTGTTCACAGTATCTTAATAACTAGCTAGCTACCTGTTCACAGTATCTTAATAACTAGCTAGCTACCTGTTCACAGTATCTTAATAACTAGCTAGCTACCTGTTCACAGTATCTTAATGACTAGCTAGCTACCTGTTCACAGTATCTTAATAACTAGCTAGCTACCTGTTCACAGTATCTTAATGACAACTGGCTAGCTACCTGTTCACAGTATCTTAATAACTAGCTAGCTACCTGTTCACAGTATCTTAATAACTAGCTAGCTACCTGTTCACAGTATCTTAATAACTAGCTAGCTACCTGTTCACAGTATCTTAATAACTGGCTAGCTACCTGTTCACAGTATCTTAATGACAACTGGCTAGCTACCTGTTCACAGTATCTTAATAACTAGCTAGCTACCTGTTCACAGTATCTTAATAACTAGCTAGCTACCTGTTCACAGTATCTTAATAACTAGCTAGCTACCTGTTCACAGTATCTTAATAACTAGCTAGCTACCTGTTCACAGTATCTTAATAACTAGCTAGCTACCTGTTCACAGTATCTTAATAACTAGCTAGCTACCTGTTCACAGTATCTTAATAACTAGCTAGCTACCTGTTCACAGTATCTTAATAACTAGCTAGCTACCTGTTCACAGTATCTTAATAACTAGCTAGCTACCTGTTCACAGTATCTTAATGACTAGCTAGCTACCTGTTCACAGTATCTTAATAACTAGCTAGCTACCTGTTCACAGTATCTTAATAACTAGCTAGCTACCTGTTCACAGTATCTTAATAACTAGCTAGCTACCTGTTCACAGTATCTTAATAACTAGCTAGCTACCTGTTCACAGTATCTTAATAACTAGCTAGCTACCTGTTCACAGTATCTTAATAACTAGCTAGCTACCTGTTCACAGTATCTTAATGACAACTAGCTAGCTACCTGTTTACAGTATCTTAATGACAACTGGCTAGCTACCTGTTCACAGTATCTTAATAACTAGCTAGCTACCTGTTCACAGTATCTTAATAACTAGCTAGCTACCTGTTCACAGTATCTTAATGACAACTGGCTAGCTACCTGTTCACAGTATCTTAATGACAACGAGCTAGCTACCTGTTCACAGTATCTTAATGACAACTGGCTAGCTACCTGTTTACAGTATCTTAATGACAACTGGCTAGCTACCTGTTTACAGTATCTTAATGACAACTGGCTAGCTACCTGTTTACAGTATCTTAATGACTAGCTAGCTACCTGTTCACAGTATCTTAATAACGAGCTAGCTACCTGTTCACAGTATCTTAATAACTAGCTAGCTACCTGTTCACAGTATCTTAATGACAACTGGCTAGCTACCTGTTCACAGTATCTTAATAACGAGCTAGCTACCTGTTCACAGTATCTTAATAACTAGCTAGCTACCTGTTCACAGTATCTTAATGACAACTGGCTAGCTACCTGTTCACAGTATCTTAATAACTAGCTAGCTACCTGTTCACAGTATCTTAATAACTAGCTAGCTACCTGTTCACAGTATCTTAATAACTAGCTAGCTACCTGTTCACAGTATCTTAATAACTAGCTAGCTACCTGTTCACAGTATCTTAATAACTAGCTAGCTACCTGTTCACAGTATCTTAATAACTAGCTAGCTACCTGTTCACAGTATCTTAATAACTAGCTAGCTACCTGTTCACAGTATCTTAATAACTAGCTAGCTACCTGTTCACAGTATCTTAATGACAACTGGCTAGCTACCTGTTCACAGTATCTTAATAACTAGCTAGCTACCTGTTCACAGTATCTTAATAACTAGCTAGCTACCTGTTCACAGTATCTTAATAACTAGCTAGCTACCTGTTCACAGTATCTTAATAACAACTGGCTAGCTACCTGTTCACAGTATCTTAATGACAACTGGCTAGCTACCTGTTCACAGTATCTTAATAACTAGCTAGCTACCTGTTCACAGTATCTTAATAACGAGCTAGCTACCTGTTCACAGTATCTTAATAACTAGCTAGCTACCTGTTCACAGTATCTTAATAACTAGCTAGCTACCTGTTCACAGTATCTTAATAACGAGCTAGCTACCTGTTCACAGTATCTTAATGACAACTGGCTAGCTACCTGTTCACAGTATCTTAATGACAACTGGCTAGCTACCTGTTCACAGTATCTTAATGACAACTAGCTATTTACCTGCATCCACAACATATGAATGATAACTAGTACTTCACAGTATCTTAATAACTAGCTAGCTACCTGTTCACAGTATCTTAATAACTGGCTAGCTACCTGTTCACAGTATCTTAATAACGAGCTAGCTACCTGTTCACAGTATCTTAATAACTAGCTAGCTACCTGTTCACAGTATCTTAATAACTGGCTAGCTACCTGTTCACAGTATCTTAATGACAACTGGCTAGCTACCTGTTCACAGTATCTTAATAACTAGCTAGCTACCTGTTCACAGTATCTTAATAACTGGCTAGCTACCTGTTCACAGTATCTTAATGACAACTGGCTAGCTACCTGTTCACAGTATCTTAATAACTGGCTAGCTACCTGTTCACAGTATCTTAATGACAACTGGCTAGCTACCTGTTCACAGTATCTTAATGACAACTGGCTAGCTACCTGTTCACAGTATCTTAATAACTAGCTAGCTACCTGTTCACAGTATCTTAATGACTAGCTAGCTACCTGTTCACAGTATCTTAATGACAACTGGCTAGCTACCTGTTTACAGTATCTTAATGACAACTGGCTAGCTACCGGTTTTCACAGCAGCTTAATGATAACTAGTTACCTACCGGTTTTCACAGTATCTTAATGATAACTAGCTATTTACCTGCGTCGACAACATATTAATGATATCTAGTTACCTGCGTCCACAACATATTGTTGATATTTAGCTACCTGTTTCACAGCATATTAATGATACTAGTTAGCTACCTGTTTCACAACATATTAATGATACTAGTTAGCTACCTGTTTCACAACATTTTAATGATACTAGTTAGCTACCTGTTTCACAGCATATTAATGATACTAGTTAGCTACCTGTTTCACAGCATATTAATGATACTAGTTAGCTACCTGTTTCACAGCATATTAATGATTCTAGTTAACTACCTGTTTCACATCATATTAATGATACTAGTTAGCTACCTGCGTCCACAACATATTAATGATACTAGTTAGCTACCTGTTTCACAACATATTAATGATACTAGTTAGCTACCTGTTTCACAACATATTAATGATACTAGTTAGCTACCTGTTTCACAACATTTTAATGATACTAGTTAGCTACCTGTTTCACAGCATATTAATGATACTAGTTAGCTACCTGTTTCACAGCATATTAATGATACTAGTTAGCTACCTGTTTCACAGCATATTAATGATTCTAGTTAACTACCTGTTTCACATCATATTAATGATACTAGTTAGCTACCTGCGTCCACAACATATTAATGATACTAGTTAGCTACCTGTTTCACAACATATTAATGATACTAGTTAGCTACCTGTTTCACAACATATTAATGATACTAGTTAGCTACCTGTTTCACAACATATTAATGATACTAGTTAGCTACCTGTTTCACAACATATTAATGATACTAGTTAGCTACCTGTTTCACAACATATTAATGATACTAGTTAGCTACCTGTTTCACAACATATTCATGATACTAGTTAGCTACCTGTTTCACAGCATATTAATGATACTAGTTACTTACCTGTTTCACAACATATTAATGATATCTAGCTACCTGTTTCACAACATATTCATGATATCTAGCTACCTGTTTGACAACATATTAATGATATCTAGCTACCTGCATCCCCAACATATTAATGATATCTAGCTACCTGCATCCACAACATATTAATGATATCTAGCTACCTGTTTCACAACATATTAATGATATCTAGCTACCTGTATCCCCAACATATTAATGATATCTAGCTACCTGTTTCACAACATATTAATGATATCTAGCTACCTGCATCCCCAACATATTAATGATATCTAGCTACCTATTTCACAACATATTAATGATATCTAGCTACCTGTTTCACAACATATTCATGATATCTAGCTACCTGTTTCACAACATATTAATGATATCTAGCTACCTGTTTCACAACATATTAATGATATATAGCTACCTGTTTCACAACATATTAATGATATCTAGTTACCTGCGTCCACAACATATTGTTGATATTTAGCTACCTGTTTCACAGCATATTAATGATACTAGTTAGCTACCTGTTTCACAACATATTAATGATACTAGTTAGCTACCTGTTTCACAACATTTTAATGATACTAGTTAGCTACCTGTTTCACAGCATATTAATGATACTAGTTAGCTACCTGTTTCACAGCATATTAATGATACTAGTTAGCTACCTGTTTCACAGCATATTAATGATTCTAGTTAACTACCTGTTTCACATCATATTAATGATACTAGTTAGCAACCTGCGTCCACAACATATTAATGATACTAGTTAGCTACCTGTTTCACAACATATTAATGATACTAGTTAGCTACCTGTTTCACAACATATTAATGATACTAGTTAGCTACCTGTTTCACAACATTTTAATGATACTAGTTAGCTACCTGTTTCACAGCATATTAATGATACTAGTTAGCTACCTGTTTCACAGCATATTAATGATACTAGTTAGCTACCTGTTTCACAGCATATTAATGATTCTAGTTAACTACCTGTTTCACATCATATTAATGATACTAGTTAGCTACCTGCGTCCACAACATATTAATGATACTAGTTAGCTACCTGTTTCACAACATATTAATGATACTAGTTAGCTACCTGTTTCACAACATATTAATGATACTAGTTAGCTACCTGTTTCACAACATATTAATGATACTAGTTAGCTACCTGTTTCACAACATATTAATGATACTAGTTAGCTACCTGTTTCACAGCATATTAATGATACTAGTTACTTACCTGTTTCACAACATATTAATGATATCTAGCTACCTGTTTCACAACATATTCATGATATCTAGCTACCTGTTTGACAACATATTAATGATATCTAGCTACCTGCATCCCCAACATATTAATGATATCTAGCTACCTGCATCCACAACATATTAATGATATCTAGCTACCTGTTTCACAACATATTAATGATATCTAGCTACCTGCATCCACACCATATTAATGATATCTAGCTACCTGTTTCACAACATATTCATGATATCTAGCTACCTGTATCCCCAACATATTAATGATATCTAGCTACCTGTTTCACAACATATTAATGATATCTAGCTACCTGTTTCACAACATATTAATGATATCTAGCTACCTGCGTCCACAACATATTAATGATATCTAGCTACCTGTTTCACAACATATTAATGATATCTAGCTACCTGTTTCACAACATATTAATGATATCTAGCTACCTGTATCCCCAACATATTAATGATATCTAGCTACCTGCATCCCCAACATATTAATGATATCTAGCTACCTGCATCCCCAACATATTAATGATATCTAGCTACCTGTTTCACAACATATTAATGATATCTAGCTACCTGCGTCCACAACATATTAATGATATCTAGCTACCTGCATCCCCAACATATTAATGATATCTAGCTACCTGCATCCCCAACATATTAATGATATCTAGCTACCTGTTTCACAACATATTAATGATATCTAGCTACCTGCATCCCCAACATATTAATGATATCTAGCTACCTGTTTCACAACATATTAATGATATCTAGCTACCTGCGTCCACAACATATTAGTTGTGGCGCAGTGGTCTAAGGCACTGCATCTCGGTGCAAGAGGCTTTACTACAGTCCCTGGTTCGAATACAGGCTGTATCACATCCGACCGTGATTGGGAGTGCCATAGGGCAGCGCAGAAGTGGCCCAGCGTCATCCAGGTTTGGCCTGGTAGGCCCTCATTGTAAATAAGAATTTGTTCTTACCTGACTTGCCTAGTTAAATAAAAGTTCAATTTAAAAAACAACTGGCGGCAACAATAGGAGGTGAACAGTGGCTGGTGCTGAAAATAAAGCAAACTTATCATGAAAGTGTTGCACACCAACAGAGAAAACCTACACCAGTCAAGCAATTCATTTCAGAAATAATCTTCATTTTAATTTGACTTTACAAACAACAGAAAGGCTTAATTGGAGACTATTTCTTCGGAGCCTAGACCTATATAAAATAACTGGCTGAGGTAGGCTATGAGGCTAAACAGCCTAATAGAGGTAGGATTGTTTTTATTAGGTCTACTTACAATTGCAACTGGTAAAAAAATGTAGCATCCGACATAAAACAACAATTTAAAAACATTCTGCACATTCAAACTAAAACAATGTAACTAATAATGAAAAGTGCACATTTGTAAATCACAAACTCTAAAAGTAATTGGAAAGGTAGATACACATTATTTGTGACATTGTGGTTACAATAAAGAATGTAAACAAGATGCTGTGTTTTTATTTACAGTAGAGATGCACAACTGGAGGCATTTTGAAAACAGGCTTTCAAACACTTGTTTTTCAACACCTGTAGCAGGTGTAGCCCATCATGCAAATGTTTCCTATAGCAGGACAATATACTTTTTATAACCCGGCTACTGTAGTGAAAATCCCTCAACTTGCAATGTATTGTATATTATATATATATATATATGTATATTCAACGCTTAAGTACTCTAAAGTGTTACATTTCTAAGTCAAAACAGCAGTACAGTATTTATCCATCAACATCTTTATCGTTAATAAAATAATGAGAAAAAAAGACATTCAAATGGGGATGTTTATTTAATCTACATTTTACTTCCACCCAGCTCCACAACCTTGCTGAGATGATCAATGCATTTGTTGCATTGTTGTATCGTCAGTTTCTCAAAAACACCAGGATTGCCTTGACCAGTTCATCTTTGCTTGTCGGCTTGGCAGAGTTATGGATTAATGTTTTCAGTTGATGCCAAACATGTTCGATCGGATTTAAATCAGGAGACCTACATGTAGAGATGAAAAAAATATTTTTAGATATACTGTAGGCCTACCGAAGGTGTTGTAGGTCTTTTTATTTAATTATTTATTTTTATTTAACCTTTATTTTACTACATAAAGGTCTACTTACTGGCATCTTGACCCAGTTTATGCCGTCACTTGCACACCTGGGCGGCAGTGTGTTTTGGGTCATTGTCTGCATTTGGAGAAGAAAAACAGACATTTATCCGAACAGCCAACATTAAGTACAATAATAGAAATATACATGTAAATAAGCCTAAATATAACAAAATATTGCTATAATCCTACCTTGAAAGAAACGATGTGGTCCCAGAAACCCCTCTCTGACATAGGGTCCAGCATATCTCTTGATGATTTCTTCCTCAAAGATATCTCGAGCCATGATACCTGAAAAACAGTCCGTGATGTGAAGGCTACAATATCTTATGTACCTGTTGCTTTGTAAATGGCCAAACTTACCATCAAAAATCATATTTGGGCCTGGTCCCTGGCGAGAAAGTGCCCCCCACACATGGAGTTTGAGTGGATGCTTGGAACTCGGCTTAATCTTCTTCCTTATTTTCTGCAATTTACTCAAGCAGGATGTTTTCTTTGTTTGTCAGACGAATCATTGGGTCGAAACTACAGAACAGTACAAAAGAAGCGAACGCACATGGTTAATGCTCTGAGATTTTTTTAAATAATAATATATATATATATATATATATATATATACTGTATTTAAAACATTTCATACCGAGCCTTTCGATAAGTCCACGCAAGTTTCAACTGTCTTCTGACTGTGATTAGAGTTGTGTTGATGCCGTGATGCCAGCAGATTCCCGATGGCCTTTGCCGATCGCTCATCATCTTCATTCATCAGTTAGTCGATGGCTCAAAACTCCACCCTTAACCTCTTTGGGCTCAAGGGGCAGTATTGAGTAGCCAGGTAAAAGGTGCCCATTTCAAAAAGGCCTCGTACTCAATTCTTGCTCGTACAATATGCATATTATTATTACTATTGGATAGAAAACACTCTCTAGTTTCTAAAAGCGTTTGAATTATATCTGTGGGTGAAACAGAACTCGACTTAGAGCAATTTTCCTATGTGTATGTAATAATGCAGAATTTTACTGGCTGTCCTGAGACCTGTGTATTAATTTGCCTGTCCTCTATTGGTTGAGATGCACTGCATACGCCTTCCCCTGGTTGTTAGCGAATAGGGAGACTTGAAATTGAGTTTCTACGCAGTTCAGAAAGTCTATAAATTGGTTGGAATCGAGGTGTCCACCCTTTTGGATCCTCGCGCTGACGCAGAGAGGGTCTTGGCATGTCTTTTTAGAAGCTCTGGTTTTAGCTCCTATATATATCCGGCTCTGTTTTTATTCGATATAGGCTTTAAAGACATCATAATCTTGTTATTTTAAACCGATTTATATCAGTTTATGTCAGTATATTGCGATTTTCGGGTATTTCATTTTGTGACGTTGTAGAAAATTGGGTATCTCTCTTTCGCATGCCATTGTTTACTGCTATGGAACAACATGGAAGAGGACGTTCTCCAACCCAGCAACGATTCTTTTGGACAAGGACACCCATCCCAAGATTCTGATGGAAGCTCAGCTAAAAGTAAGAACTATTTATGCTGATAATTCGTTGTTCTGTTGAAAAAAGTAAAATGCATAAGACGCCATTATTTGCAGTGTAGCCTTGCGTTATCGCACCCTGTATTGCACCCTGTATTGCGCAGTAAGGTTAATTTTAAAAATGTAATTCAGCGATTGCATTAAGAACTAATTTGTCTTTCAATTGCTGTCCACCCTGTATTTTTTAGTCAAGTTTATGATTATTTATTGATTAGACTAGGTGACTCTCCAAGATGGCGCCCGACATTTTCTGGGCAGCTTGGCAACTTTTCTCATTGTATAAGCACGATTTGTGCCGCTAAATATGCACATTTTCGAACAAACTCTATATGCATTGTGTAATATGATGTTACAGGACTGTCATCTGAAG
The DNA here is from genome assembly GCF_016432855.1 of Salvelinus namaycush. Lineage (NCBI taxonomy): Eukaryota > Metazoa > Chordata > Actinopteri > Salmoniformes > Salmonidae > Salvelinus > Salvelinus namaycush. Next base: position 12,335 of record NW_024060097.1, read on the forward strand.
AATTCTGAGAAGGTTAGTGAAAATTAATATTTTTGGTGGTGAATACGTTATCGCTATGTTTGGCTGGAATCAATGCTGTTGTGTGGTTTGCTACTGTGCTAAGCTAATATAACGCTATATTGTGTTTTCGCTGTAAAACACTTAGAAAATCTGAAATATTGTCTGGATTCACAAGATCTGTGTCTTTCAATTGCTGTACGCTGTGTATTTTTAAGAAATGTTTTATGATGAGTAATTAGGTAATACACGTTGCTCTCTGTAGTTATTCTAGTCGAGTTGTGATGGTGGCTGCAATGGTAAACTATGATTTATACCTGAAATATGCACATTTTTCTAACAAAACCTATGCTATACAATAAATATGTTATCAGACTGTCATCTGATGAGGTTGTTTCTTGGTTAGTGGCTATTTATATCTTTATTTGGTCGAATTTGTGATAGCTACTGATGCAGTAAAAAACTGTGTCTTTTGCTAACGTGGTTAGCTAATAGATTTACATATTTTGTCTTCCCTGTAAAACATTTTAAAAATCGGACATGTTGGCTGGATTCACAAGATGTGTACCTTTCATATGCTGTATTGGACTTGTTAATGTGTGAAAGTTAAATATTTAAAAAATATATATTTTGAATTTCGCGCCCTGCACTTTGAGCTGGCTGTTGTCATAAGTGTACCGGTGTCGGGCTTGCACGCCAAACAGGTTAACACAGTTACCATTCAAAAAACAAGCTGTTTCTCAAAAAAAAAATGACATTGCGACCAGAGACGAAATGGACATCTAAATGGACAGACGAAATGGACATCGTTTTCATCATGCCAGCTTCTTTCTATGGTGCTACCCGTTCCACCAAAACTAAAGGTATTGTGGTTAAAGTTAATTTTATAAAAAAAAAGGTATTTAGCCTATCAATGTGTAGGCATAATGGGTAATACAATTGATAATTGTGTACTAAAAACGTGAATGTGTTTTTGCAGAGCATACAACCATACCGACAACCATCCGTGGAGATCAGTGGACAAAGGGCTGGACAACATCATACAACCATCAGACAACCATCAGACAACCATCCGTGGAGATCAGTGGACAAAGGGCTGGATAACATCATACAACCATCAGACAACCATCAGACAACCATCCGTGGAGATCAGCGGACAAAGGGCTGGACAACATCAGACAACCATCAGACAACCATCAGACAACCATCCGTGGAGATCAGTGGACAAAGGGCTGGATAACATCATACAACCATCAGACAACCATCAGACAACCATCCGTGGAGATCAGCGGACAAAGGGCTGGACAACATCAGACAACCATCAGACAACCATCAGACAACCATCCGTGGAGATCAGTGGACAAAGGGCTGGATAACATCAGACAACCATTATACAACCATCAGACAACCATCCGTGGAGATCAGTGGACAAAGGGCTGGATAACATCAGACAACCATCAGACAACCATCAGACAACCATCCGTGGAGATCAGCGGACAAAGGGCTGGACAACGGGCTGCACTGAAAAAACACATGGTTGCCAAGAAAGCAGTTAGTTTTGCTAGATTCTTAAAATGTGTACGCAGCATTTGTGTTTTGAAGTCACTTTTAATTCTTAATTGATCTACCATTTCTATCATAGGCCACTGTAATCGATGGGCGCTCAGGGCTCAGGGCGGTACCATTCTGCTCATCTCATGAAGGTGAAGGTGAGATTCAAATTTGAAGACAGAGATCAGATTTTAGATTTGAAGACAGAGATCAGATTTTAGATTTGAAGACAGAGATCAGATTTTAGATTTGAAGACAGAGATCGAGTCATTGAGGGCAGACCATCAGAAAGACAAACATTCTCTGAGGGCAGAGATATGGGCGACAGCTGATACATTAGTCCAGAGCCAGGTGGTATTGGGGGTGGGTCAGACGGCATTTGTGGAGAGTCAGACGGCATTGGCGGAGAATGACGCGTTGAAAAGGGAGAGGAACCAGATGGAGTCAGAATCCATGCCAGGCACACCTGTGAGCTCTGGAACTCCACCGCCGACAGGCAGAGTCAACATACGTGGTGGGTTCGTCAGGTCGTCGGTTCACCCTGACATTTCCATTACTCTTCTGACAACAAAACTTTACCGGCTGCTCACCAGGCCCGGATGTTATGCTGTTCTGCTATTCCAAGGAAGTGTAACCGAAAAGAGATACCACGAGTAGACACAGAATACAAACTGGGTTGAATCCCGAGGCAAATGTGGCTTACCAGTGAACCTCCAGGTGTTCATCGTTAATACTGTGTCTCAGAAGTTTCTGTCCATGAATAATGCAACCCCAAAAAGCATTAAAGACAGAGTTAATGAGTACTTGAGATCACAGATAGTCTGGACATGGCCTGCTCTCCCTTATGTAAGGAATTAGGCACTTTCCCATGTTTACTACAGTATGTACTGTTGGCTATGTTTACTTGTCAGACTGCACAGTAGCCTAATAAACAAATGCAGGTGGCTTATATCTTCAAAATGCTTTAACTTCACTAGGGTAGGGGGCAGCATTCGGAATTTTGGATGAAAAGCATGCCCAAATTAAACTGCCTGCTACTCAGGCCCAGAAGATAGGATATGCATATAATTAGTGGATTTGGATAGAAAACACTCTAAAGTGTCCAAACTTTTAAAATAATGTCTGTGAGTATAACAGAACTGATATGGGAGGCGAAAACCCGAGGAAAATCCAACCAGGAAGTACTATTATTTTGAAAGGCTGTTTTTCCATTGAAAGCCTATCCACCATACAAAGACTTAGGACCCATTTCACAAGCTCTGTGGCTTCCTCTACACGTGGCCAGTCTTTAGGCATTGTTTCAGGTTTTTACTCTGAAAAATGAGGGAGATACAGCACTTTCAATCATTGGCCAGTGGAAATGTCCATTCATCAGCCATGCGCCCTGATCGGGAACGCGCCTTTCTTGTTTCTCCTTCCTATTGACGAAGCTTTTGTCCGGTTGAAATATTATTGATTATTTATGACAAAAACAACCGGAGGATTGATTTTAAACATCGTTTTGCATGTTTCTACTAACTTTTATTGTACATTTTTTGACTTTTCGTCTGGACTTATTGCACACGCCTTAAGCATTCGGATTTCTGGACAAAACGCGCAAACAAAAAGGAGGTTTTTGGTCATAAAGAGGGACATTATCGAACAAAACGAACATTCATTGTCTAACATGAAGACCTGGGAGGGCAACCAGATGAAGATCAAAGGTAAGTGATTCATTTTAATGCTATTTCTGACTTTTGTGACACTCTCCTTGGCTGGAAATGGCTGTATGGTTTTTGTGGCTCTGACCTAACATAATCGCAAAGTGTGCTTTCTCCGTAAAGCCTTTTTGAAATCTGACACTGCGACTGCATTAAGGAGAAGTTTATCTTTATTCGTATGTTTAACACTTGTATCGTTTATCAATGTTTATGATGAGTATTTCTGTAATTTGATGTGGCTCTCTGCATTTTCACCGGATGTTTGTTTGAGACAATATATTTCTGACCATGACGCGCCAATCTAAACTGAGATTTTTTGGATATAAATATGAACTTTATCGAACAAAACATACATGTATTGTGTTACATGAAGTCCTATGAGTGCCATCTGATGAAGATCATCAAAGGTTAGTGATTAATTTTATCTCTATTTCTGCTTTTTGTGACTCCTCTCTTTGGCTGGAAAATGGCTGTATGGTTTTTGTGGCTCTGACCTAACATAATCGCATGGTGTGCTTTCACAGTAAATAATTTTTTGAAATCGGACACTGTGGTTGGATTTACAAGAAGTTTATCTTTAAAATGGTGGATAATACTTGTATGCTTGAGGAATTTAAATTATGGGATTTCTGTTGTTTTGAATTAGCGCCCTGCAATTTTACTGGCTGTTGTCGAGGTGGGACGCTAGCGTCCTACTTGTACCAGAGAGGTTAAATGCTTTATAATTCAAATGTAAAAGCATATACTGTACAGTACTATATTTCTTCATCAGCATCTTTATGCTTTCGTTAATAAAATAACGATAAAAATACTCTTTCAAAACGCAGATGTTTATTTAGTTATTGTGAAGTATGCAAAACTGGAAGTCGGGCGCAGGAGAACAGAATTGGGTAGCAAACGGAGCCCTTTATTACGGCGAACAGACACTAAGAACAATAAACAAATACGGGTTGACATAACCAGGCGCAAACCAGTCTGACGTGCACATACATGTAACAACAAACAATTCCACACACAGACATGGGGGGAACAGAGGGCTAAATACACATCAAATAATGAGGGAATGTTAACCAGGTGTGCGGGAAAACAAGACAAAACGAATGGAAAATGAAAAGTGGATCACGAAGGCTAGAAGATCGGTGACGTCGACCACCGATTAGAATCCTCCAATCCTGTAGCCTGCTCCTGACCGTCACGTTGTACAGCGCCATATTTTCCATTCCATCCTGAGGGTTTCATTTTTCTCGGAATAGAAACACAATAATATTAATCAGATTAATTAAGCCAAATTCCTTAAAATCAACCCCATATACTACGTTGATACAAAAAAGGTTTAAAATTATCTGGTAATGCCAAAGTGGAAGACTATCAAATGCTTCTCAAAGATGCCCTCTGGTGGTCAAACTAGTACTAACTTGCATTAACAGAAAGAATGGCTGAGAACAGGTAGGGAAATAATTATCTGTCACGTCCTTATTTTCTATGGTAGAGTAGGTCAGGGCGTGACTGGGGGGTTAGTCTAGTTTATTATTTCTATGTGGGGTTCTAGGTTTGTTTTTCTATGTTGGTGATTGTGTATGATTCCCAGTTAGAGGCAGTTGGTAATCTTTGTCTCTAATTGGATCACATTTAAGTAGCTGTTTTTCCCACCTGTGTTTATGGGATATTGTTTTTTGAGTTAGTGCACGTAGCATCTCTGTAGTCACGGTTCGTTGTTAGTTTATTGTTTATTTGTTTTTGTCTTTGCTAAGTTTCACTTCATTCATTAAATAATGTGGAACTCAACATCCGCTGCTCCTTGGTCCGATATTTATTACGATGAACGTGACATCATTAAGATGCTGTGAAAACTGGTAGCTAGCTAGTCATCATTAAGATGCTGTGAAAACAGGTAGCTATCTAGTTCATTATTAATATGTTGTGAATGCAGGTAAATAGCTAGTTATCTTTAAGAAGCTGTGAAAACATATTGCTAACAAGTTATCATTAAGATGCCGTGAACACAGGTAGCTAGCTAGGTATCATTAAGATGCTATAAAAACAGGTAGCTAGCTAGGTATCATTAAGATGCTATAAAAACAGGTAGCTAGCTAGTTATTATTAATATGTTGTGAACAGAGGTAAATAGCTAGGTATCATTAATATGTTGTGAATGCAGGTAAATAGCTAGTTATCATTAATATTTTGTGAATGCATGTAAGTAACTAGTTATGTTTAAGATGCTGTGAACACAGGTAGCTAGCTAGGTATCATTAAGATGCTGTGAAAACAGGTAGTTATCTAGTTATCATTAATATGTTGTGAATGCAGGCAAATAGCTAGTTATCTTTAAGATGCTGTGAAAACAGGTAGCTAGCTAGGTATCATTAAGATGCTATAAAAACAGGTAGCTAGCTAGTTATTATTAATATGTTGTGAACATAGGTAAATAGCTAGTTATCATTAATATGTTGTGAATGCAGGTAAGTAACTAATTATCTTTAAGATGCTGTGAAAACATATAGCTAACAAGTTATCATTAAGATGCTGTGAACAGAGGTAAATAGGTATCTAGCTCGTTAGCATTAAGATTCTGTGAAAACACGTAGTCAGTTATCATTAAGATGCTGTGAAAGCTAGCTGTAGCTAGCTAGATTTCATTCATATTAATATGTTGTGAACGCAGGTAAATAGCTAATTATCATTAAGATGCTTTGGAAACCGGTGGGTAACTAGTAATCATTAAGATGCTGAAAGCACAGGTAGCTACAGTAGCTTGCGAAAGATTTCAACCACCTTGGCATTTCCCCTATTTTGTTGCCTTACAACCCGGAATTAAAATGTTGTCTAGAGTTCTCTAACGAACGTAAACAAATTGTTGCTTACTGGAAAAAACTGTTTCAAACACATGGTCACTGTCACGTTCCTGACCTTGTTTTCCTTTTGTATAGTTGTGTTTAGTGGGTCAGGACGTGAGCTGGGTGGGCAGTCTGTGTTGTTTGTTCTCTGTTAAGTGTTAGGTTTAATTGACCTTGTATGGCTCTCAATTAGAGGCAGGTGTTTTCGTTTTCCTCTGATTGAGAACCATATATAGGTAGGTTGTTTCACATTGTTTGTTGTGGGTGATTGTCTTCCGTGTTTGTGTCTGTGCACCACACGGGACTGTTTCGTTTGTTCGTTCGTTTGTGTAGTCTGTACCTGTTCATGCGTTCTTCGTGTATATGTAAGTTCTCTAGTTCAGGTCTGTCTACGTTCATTTTGTTGTTTTGTATTTTCCGAGTGTTTTCCGTATTCAATTTTTCCTTAATAAATATTCATCATGTCATATAACAACGCTGCGCTTTGGTCCAATCCCTACTCCTCCTCTTCGGACGAAGAGGAGGAGAACGATCGTTACAGAACCACTCACCATACAAGGATCAAGCAGCGTGAGAGGAACCAGCAGCAGCGGCCAAAAAACCAGGACTCGTGGACTTGGGAGGAAATATTGAACGGAGAAGGACCCTGGGCTGAGGTGGGAGAGAATCGCCGCTCTCGGGAGGCGATGGAGTCAGCGAAAGCCCAGGATCGGTGGTATGAGGAGGCAGCAAGGAGACGTGGCTGGAAACCTGAAAATAAACCCCAAAAATGTCTTGGGGGGGGGGCTAAAAGGGAGTGTGGCGAAGTCAGGTAGGAGACCTGCGCCTACTCCCTGTACTTACCGTGGAGAACGAGAGTACGGGCAGACACCGTGTTACGCAGTAGAGCGCATGGTGTCTCCTGTACGTGTGCATAGCCCGGTGCGGTACATACCAGCTCCTCGTATCGGCCGGGCCAGATTGAGCATTGAGCCAAGTGCCATGAAGCCGGCTCTACACATCTGGCCACCAGTGCGTCTCCTCGGGCCGGCTTACATGGCACCAGCCTTACGCATGGTGTCCCCGGTTCGCCTACATAGCCCGGTGCGGGTTATTCCACCTCCCCGCACTGGTCGGGCGACGGGGAGCATACAACCAGGTAAGGTTGGGCAGGCTCAGTGCTCAAGGGAGCCAGTACGCCTGCACGGTCCGGTATTTTCGGCGCCACCTCCCCGCCCCAGCCCAGTACCACCAGTGCCTACACCATGCACCAGGCTTCCAGTGCGTCTCCAGAGCCCTGTTCCTCCTCCACGCACTCTCCCTGTGGTGCGTGTCTCCAGCCCAGTGCCTCCAGTTCCGGCACCACGCATCAAGCCTCCTGTGCGTCTCCAGAGGCCTGTACGCACTGTTCCTTCTCCCCGTACTCGCCCTGAGGTGCGTGCCCTCAGCCCGGTACCTCCAGGTCCGGCACCACGCACCAGGCCTACAGTGCGTCTCAGCCGGCCAGAGTCTGCCGTCTGCCCAGCGGCGCCTGAACTGCCCGTCTGCCCAGCGGCGCCTGAACTGCCCGTCTGCCCAACGGCGCCTGAACTGCCCGTCTGCCCAACGCCGTCTGAACTGTCCGTCTGCCAAGCGCCGTCTGAACTGTCCGTCTGCCAAGCGCCGCATGAACTGCCCGTCTGTACTGAGCCTTCAAAGCCGCCCGTCTGTACTGAGCCTTCAAAGCCGCCCGTCTGTACTGAGCCTGCAAAGCCGCCCGTCTGCCATGAGCCTTCAGAGCCGTCCGCCAGACAGGAGCCGCTAGAGCCGTCCGCCAGACAGGAGCCGCTAGAGCCTTCCGCCAGACAGGAGCCGCTAGAGCCTTCCGCCAGACAGGAGCAGCCAGAGCCTTCCGCCAGACAGGATCAGCCAGAGCCTTCCGCCAGCCAGGATCAGCCAGAGCCGTCCGCCAGCCAGGATCAGCCAGAGCCGTCCGCCAGCCAGGATCAGCCAGAGCCGTCCGCCAGCCAGGATCAGCCAGAGCCGTCAGCCAGCCATGACCAGCCAGAGCCGTCAGCCAGCCATGACCAGCCAGAGCCGTCAGCCAGCCATGACCAGCCAGAGCCGTCAGCCAGCCATGACCAGCCAGAGCCGTCAGCCAGCCATGACCAGCCAGAGCCGTCAGCCAGCCATGACCAGCCAGAGCCGTCAGCCAGCCATGACCAGCCAGAGCCGTCAGCCAGTCCGGAGCTCCCGTCCCTCAGTCCGGAGCTGCCGTCCCTCAGTCCGGAGCTGCCGTCCCTCAGTCCGGAGCTGCCCCTCAGTCCGGTGCAGCCCCTTATCCTGGTGCTGCCCCTTATCCCGGTGATGCCCCTTAATTTAGGTGGGTTTATTTGGAGGGTGGTCATTGGGAGGGGGATACGGAAGCAGGGAGTGACTATGGTGGTATGGGGACAGCGTCCGGAGCCGGAGCCGCCACCGTGGACAGATGCCCACCCAAACCCTCCCCTTGAGGTTGAGTTTTGCGGCCGGAGTCCGCATCTTGGGGGGGGGGGGGTAATGTCACGTTCCTGACCTTGTTTTCCTTTTGTATAGTTGTGTTTAGTGGGTCAGGACGTGAGCTGGGTGGGCAGTCTGTGTTGTTTGTTCTATGTTAAGTGTTAGGTTTAATTGACCTTGTATGGCTCTCAATTAGAGGCAGGTGTTTTCGTTTTCCTCTGATTGAGAACCATATATAGGTAGGTTGTTTCACATTGTTTGTTGTGGGTGATTGTCTTCCATGTTTGTGTCTGTGCACCACACGGGACTGTTTCGTTTGTTCGTTCGTTTGTGTAGTCTGTACCTGTTCATGCGTTCTTCGTGTATATGTAAGTTCTCTAGTTCAGGTCTGTCTACGTTCGTTTTGTTGTTTTGTATTTTCCGAGTGTTTTCCGTATTCAATTTTTCCTTAATAAATATTCATCATGTCATATAACAACGCTGCGCTTTGGTCCAATCCCTACTCCTCCTCTTCGGACGAAGAGGAGGAGAACGATCGTTACAGTCACGTTGTACAGCGCCATTATGGCTATTAGCAGGGATATTTTTTGGCCTTTATAAAAATAATTTTTGCCTTTATTCAGATTAAAACAAAATAATCTCCAAAATACTGTTATATACAGTGGCTTGCAGAAGTATTCACCACGTTGTCATTTTTCCTATTTTGTTGCCTTACAAACTGGAATTAAAATGGATTTTGGGGGGGTTTGTATCATTTGATTTACACAACATGCCTACCACTTTGAAGATGCAAAATATTTTTTCTTGTGAAACAAACAAGAAATAAGACAAAAAAACTGAAAACGTGAGTGTGCATAACTATTCACCCCCCCAAAATCAATACTTTGTAGAGCCACCTTTTACAGCAATTACAGCTGCAAGTCTCTTGGGGTATATCTCTATAAGCTTGGCACATCTAGCCATTGGATTTTTGCACATTCTTCAAGGCAAAACTGCTCCAGCTCTTTCAAGTTGGATGGGTTCCACTTGTGTAAAGCAATCTTTAACTCAATTGAGGTCTGGGCTTTGACTTGGCCATTCCAAGACATTTAAATGTTTACCTTAAACCACTCAAGCGTTGATTTAGCAGTAGGCTTAAGGTCATTGTCCTGCTGGAAGGTGAACCTCTGTCCCAGTCTCAAATCTCTGGAAGACTGAAACAGTTTTCCCTCAAGAATTTCCCTGTATTTAGCGCCATCCATCATTCCTTCAATACTGACCATTTTCACAGTCCCTGCCGATGAAAAGAATCCCCACCGCATGATGCTGCCAACACCATGCTTCACTATGGGGATGGCATTCTCGGGTTGAAGGGAGATGTTGGGTTTGTGCCAGACATAGTGTTTTCCTTGATGGCCAAAAAGCTACATTTTATTCTCATCTGACCAGAGTACAATCTTCCATATGTCTGGGAAGTCTCCAACATGCCTTTTGGCAAACACCAAACGTGTTTGCTTACTTTTTTCTTTAAGCAATGTCTTTTTTCTGGCCACTCTTCTGTAAAGCTCTGTGGAGTGTACGGCTTAATAAAGTTGTCCTATGGACAGATACTCCAATCTCTGCTGTGGAGCTTTGCAGCTCCTTCAGGGTTATCTTTGGTCTCTTTGTTGCCTCTCTGATTAATGCCCTCCTTGCCTGGTCCGTGAGTTTTGCTGGGCGGCCCTCTCTTGACAGGTTGGTTGTGTTGCCATAATATTTCCATTTTTTATAATGGATTTAATGGTGCTCCGTGGCATGTTCAAAGTTTCAGATATTTTTTTAGAACCCAACTCTGATCTGTACTTCTCCACAACTCTGTCCAGACCAGTTTGTAGAGCTCCTTGGTCTTCATGGTGCTGCTTGCTTGGTGGTGTCCCATGCTTAGTGGTGTTGCAGACACCGGGCCACTGGGCCATTTCAGAACAGGTGTATATATACTAAGATCATGTAACAGATCATGTGACACTGAGATTGCACACAGGTGGACTTTATTTAACTTCTTCTGGCTGCAAGCCCGAAGCCGGGCACAATATGACAACAGCCACTTCAAGTGCAGGGCGCGAAATTCAAAATATATTTTTTTGAAATATTTAACTTTCACACATTAACAAGTCCAATACAGCATTTGAAATATAAACATCTTGTGAATCCAGCCAACATGTCCGATTTTTTAAATGTTTTACAGCGAAAACACCACGTATATTTATGTTAGCTCACCACCAAATACAAATAAGGACAGACAGTTTTCACAGCACAGGTAGCATGCACAAAGTCAACCTAACTAACCAAGAACCAACCAAACTAACCAAGAAACAACTTCATCAGATGACAGTCTTATAACATGTTATTCAATAAATCTATGTTTTGTTCGAAAAATGTGCATATTTGAGCTATAAATCAGTTTTACATTGCAGCTACCATCACAGCTACCGTCAGAAATGGCACCGAAGCAGCCAGAGTAATTACAGACACCAACGTCAAATACCTAAATACTCATCATAAAACATTTCTGAAAAATACATGGTGTACAGCAAATGAAAGACAAGCATCTTGTGAATCCAGCCAATATTTTCGATTTCTTAAGTGTTTTACAGCGAAAACACAATATAGCATTATATTAGCTTACCACAATAGCCAGAAACACAAGCCATTCCCCAGCAGCAAAAGTTAGCGATCGTAACAAACCAGCAAAAGATATATACTTTTTGACTAACCTTGATAAGCTTCATCAGATGACAGTCCTATAACATCAGGTTATACATACACTTATGTTTTGTTCGAAAATGTGCATATTTAGAGCTGAAATCAGTGGTTATACATTGTGCTAACGTAGCATCTTTTTCCCACAACGTCCGGATATTTTTCTGGCACTCACATATTCTGACCAAATAACTATTCATAAACATAACTAAAAAATACATGTTGTATAGGAAATGATAGATACACTAGTTCTTAATGCAATCGCCGTGTTAGAATTCTAAAAATAACTTCATTACGATATGCAGTTTACGTTATGGCGAGAGCGTGCCCAAAACCTGGCCGCAACCTACTAGTACAACATGTTCGACAGATATATGAAATAACATCATAAAATGGGTCCTACTTTTGATGATCTTTCATCAGAATGTTGTACAAGGGGTCCTTTGTCGGGAACAATCGTTGTTTGGATTTAGAATGTCCTCTTCTCCAGTCAATTAGCACGGAAAGCTAGCAAAGTGGCGCTAAGCTCTCCTTCGTGAACAAACGCAGACAACGCAACACGCTTAACGTCCCGAAAAAATGTCAATAATCTAATAAAACTGTATTGAAAAAACATACTTTACGATGATATTGTCACATGTATCAAATAAAATCAAAGCCGGAGATATTAGTCGTCTATAACGACAGCTGTACAGAAGGCAATCCCAGGTCCCTTCACGCGCTCTCCAGAAAACAGGAAACTGGTGACACGTCATACAAAGAGCATTTATTCGAGCCCAGATCAAGTTATACACTCAATTTCTTCTCTCACTGCCTGTCGACATCTAGTGGAAGACGTATGAAGTGCATGTATTCTAATAAATATCAAGGACCTTTATAGGCAGCCCCTAGAAGAGAGCATCGATTTCAGATTTTCCACTTCCTATCAGGAAGTTTGCTGCAAAATGAGTTCTGTTTTACTCACAGATATAATTCAAACGGTTTTAGAAACTAGAGAGTGTTTTCTATCCAATAGTAATAATAATATGCATATTGTACGAGCAAGAATTGAGTACGAGGCCGTTTGAAATGGGCACCTTTTATCCGGCTACTCAATACTGCCCCTGCAGCCCAAACAGGTTAACTAATTATGTGACATCTGAAGGCAATTGGTTGCACCAGATCTAATTTAGGGGCTTCATAGCATACAGTTGAAGTCTGCATTTTACATCACCCTTAGCCAAATACATTTAAACTCCATTTTTCACAATTCCTGACATTTAACTCTAGTAAAAATTCCCTGTCTTAGGTTAGTTAGGATCACCACTTTATTTTAAGAATGTGAAATGTCAGAATAATAGTAGAGAGAATGATTTATTTCAGCTTTTACTTATTTCATCACATTCCCAGTGGGTCAGAAGTTTACATACACTCAATTAGTATTTGGTAGCAATGCCTTTAAATTGTTTAAGCCATTTTGCCACATCTTTGTAAGTATGCTTGGGGTCTTTGTCCATTTGGAAGACCCATTTGCAACCAAGCTTTAACTTTCTGACCGATGTCTTGAGATGTTGCTTCAATATATGCACATACTTTTCGTTCCTCATGATGCCATCTATTGTCACGCCCTGACCTTAGAGTCTCTTTTTGGTTTGGTCAGGGTGTGATTTGGGTGGGCATTCTATGTCCTTTACTTCTATTATTTTGTGTTTCTATGTTTTGGCCGGGTATGGTTCGCAATCAGGGACAGCTTTCTATCGTTGTCTCTGATTGGGAACCATACTTAGGTAGCCCTTTTCCCCTCCTTTCAGTGTGGGTAGTTAACTTTGTTTGTGGCACTAATGCCCTGTGAACTTCACGGTTGTTTTTCGTTTGTTGTTTTGTTGGCGACATTTTGAAATAAATGTCGCCAGCAACGGCCGTGACATCTATTTTGTGAAGTGCACCAGTCCCTCCTGCAGCAAAGCACCCCCCAACATGATGCCATCTATTTTGTGAAGTGCACCAGTCCCTCCTGCAGCAAAGCACCCCCCAACATGATGCCATCTATTTTGTGAAGTGCACCAGTCCCTCCTGCAGCAAAGCACCCCCCAACATGATGCCATCTATTTTGTGACGTGCACCAGTCCCTCCTGCAGCAAAGCACCCCCCAACATGATGCCATCTATTTTGTGAAGTGCACCAGTCCCTCCTGCAGCAAAGCACCCCCCAACATGATGCCATCTATTTTGTGAAGTGCACCAGTCCCTCCTGCAGCAAAGCACCCCCCAACATGATGCCATCTATTTTGTGAAGTGCACCAGTCCCTCCTGCAGCAAAGCACCCCCCAACATGATGCCATCTATTTTGTGAAGTGCACCAGTCCCTCCTGCAGCAAAGCACCCCCCAACATGATGCTGCTTCATGGTTGGGATGGTGTTCTTCAGCTTGCAAGCTTCCCTCTTTTTCCTCCAAACATAAAGATGGTCATTATGGCCGAACAGTTCTATTTTTGTTTCATCAGACGAGGACATTTCAGGACATTTCCCCAAAAGGTACGATCTCTGTCCCCATGTGTAGTTGCAAACCGTGGTCTGGATTTTTTTCTGGTGGTTTTGGAGCAGTGGCTTCTTCCTTGCTGAGCAGCCTTTCAGGTTATGTCAATATAGGACTCGTTTTACTGTGGATATAGATACTTTTGTACCTGTTTCCTCCAGCATCTTCACAAGGTCCTTTGCTGTTGCTCTGGGATTGATTTGCACATTTTGCACCAAAGTACCTTCATCTCTAGGAGACAGAACACGTCTCCTTCCTGGACGGTATGGCGGCTGCGTGGTCCTATGGTGTTTATACTTGCGTGCTATTGTTTGTACAGACGAACATGGTACCTTCAGGCATTTGGAAATTGCTCCCAAGGATGAACCAGACATGTGGAGGTCTAACCCTAACCCTAACCCTTATTTTCTGAATTCTTGGCTGATTTCTTTGGATTTTCCCATGATGTCAAGCAAAGAGGCACTGAGTGTGAAGGTAGGCCTTGAAATACATCCACAGGTACACCTCCAATTGACTCAAATGATGTCAATTAGCCTATCAGAAGCTTCTAAAGCCATGACATCATTTTCTGGAATTTTCCAAGCTGTTTAAAGGCACAGTCAACTTAGTGTATGTAAACTTCTGACCCACTGGAATTAAGATACAGTGAATTATAAGTGAAATAATATGTCTGTAAACAATTGTTGGAAAAATGACTTGTGTCATGCACAAAGTAGATGTCCTAAACGACTTGCCAAAACTATAGTGTGTTAACAAGAAATTTGTGGAGTGGTTGAAAAACAAGTTTCAATCACTCCAACCTGAGTGTATGTAAACTTCCGACTTCAGCTGTATATAGCATACACCACTTTTCCGTTTTTTATTGTTTTGAATTTTTTGAAAAAAGTAATTTTTTTCATTACAGTTCACCAATTTGGACTATTCATTGTATGTCCATTACATGAAATCCAAATTAAAATCCATTTAAATTACATGTTGTAATGCAACAAAATAGGAAAAACGCCTAGGGAGATGAATTCTTTTGCAAGGCACTGTAGCTAGTTATCATTAAAATGCTGTGAATATAGGTAGCTAGTTATCATTAAAATGCTGTGAATATAGGTAGCTAGTTATCATTAAAATGCTGTGAATATAGGTAGCTAGCTGACATTGTTGAAAGCTGTTCAGAAACTCAAAGTAGTCATTAAGAACATTTTGACGGAAAATTAAATTTCCACAAATGCATGCAATCAGCCACACACACACACACACACACACACACACACACACACAACACACACACACACACACACACACACACACACACACACACACACACACGCACACACACACACACACACACACACACACACACACACACACACACACACACACACGGCCCAGCCCAGCCCAGCCCAGCCCAGCCCAGCGGACCAATGACCCAGGAGATGGAGGTGGGGCTGATTAGGGATGGCGAGTTGAGAGGGGGGTTTGAGGGGGATTCTAAGGACGAGGGGTTGAGGATAGGTGGGGGTAGAAGGGAATTTGAGCGAGGCCGAGGGCAGGGTGTGTGTGATGCTGGGGAAGGGAGGAGGGACGAGTAGGGAATGGTGTCAGCTGCGCAGGCAGCAGGGAAAGCCGACATCTTAATAAAACAGCCTCAGGCTAAACCCCATTAAAGGCCTCAGAGCCTGTTACCACTGCTGGCCAGGTAGCGCGCGCGCACGCACGCACGCACGCACGCACACACACACACACACACACACACACACACACACACACACACACACACACACACACACACACACACACATAACACACATAACACACATAACACACATAACACACACACACACACATAACACACACACATAACACACACACACACACATAACACACACATAACACACACACACATAACACACACAACACACACACACATAACACACACACACATAACACACACATAACACACACACACATAACACACACACACACACACACACACACACACACAACACACACACACACATAACATACACACATAACACACATAACACACACAACACACACACACACATAACATACACACATAACACACACATAACACACACACACATAACACACACACACACACACACACACACACAACACACACACACACATAACACACACACACACACACACACACACTTGTTATGATCATATATTCCATCTTCATAATGTCTTAGTGTCATCATAGTAACGGTACTGACTAAATAACAGCTATTTATAGTGTTGTTGGAAAATGTCAGAATACAATCCATACTATAAGTTATTGTAAACTTTATAATAAGTAAAAAGCAATACAGCAAAATAGCTGTTTAAGAAACCTGTTAACGTGGCAACCGTTTCATTCTGTCCTCTGATTCAGGTTATAACCCAAATTCCTTTCTGTTTCAGTGATAGAAGAGTCCAATTACAGCACTGAAACTTTGGGCAGAGTGGCAGAGTATTGGGAGACATTTTGAAAGCCTGGGTTGTGTGTGTGTGTGCTTCAAACACTGACCTTGGCTGCTAATCATTCTAATGATGCTAACTGGCTAATGACGGCTGAGTGTGATGGTGAGAGATGGAGAGTATGTGAGATTGACTATCATAATCAGAGGAACTAACGCTAATGAGCTAGCGCTTTGAAGCTAACCTCCCGGCGACGGCCCATCTCTGCAAAGTCATTAGCTGACCTGTAGACTGTCTGATTAAAATGCTTTTGATTAAAACTGTAAAGATTTTTTCTTTTTAATACATTTCCGTGAAGCGTGGTAAATATTGCACATTCTTTTTTGGAGGGAAAGTGATTCCAGTTACGAAGATGACTTCAAAGCTCATTCAGATGAGTCTGGACGAGATCAATTTGGTGTTTTTATTGGCGCTGAAAAAAACGAATGTGGTTAATAGGAGGAGAGAGTTTAGGAGCACTTCCCTTCACTCCTCAAACACTACTCTCATACTGTAACATTTCACCTCTCAGTGTCTCTTCTCAGTGTCTCCTCTTAGTGTCTCCTCTCTTCTCAGTGTCTCCTCTTAGTGTCTCCTCTTAGTGTCTCCTCTCTTCTCAGTGTCTCCTCTTAGTGTCTCCTCTCTTCTCAGTGTCTCCTCTCAGTGTCTCCTCTCAGTGTCTCCTCTCAGTGTCTCCTCTCAGTATCTCCTCTTAGTGTCTCCTCTCTTCTCAGTGTCTCCTCTTAGTGTCTCCTCTTAGTGTCTCCTCTCAGTGTCTCTTCTCCTCTCACTGTTTCCTCTCCTCTGTTTGTCACAAGTGCAGACTCTACAGTGAAATGCTTACTTACAAGCCCTTAACCAACAGTGCAGTTCAAGAAGAAGATATTTACCTAGTAGACTAAAATACCAAGTAATAATAAAAGGTAACATAGAATGACAATAACAAGGCATATACAGGGGGCACCGGTACCGAGACAATGTGGAGACTATATACAGGGGGTACCGGTACAGAGTCAATGTGGAGGCTATATACAAGGTGTTACGGTACAGAGTCAATGTGGAGGCTATATACAGGGGGTACCGGTACAGAGTCAATGTGGAGGCTATATACAGGGTGTACCGGTACAGAGTCAATGTGGAGGCTATATACACGGGAGTTACGGTACAGAGTCAATGTGGAGGCTATATACAGGGTGTTACGGTACAGAGTCAATGTGGAGGCTATATACAGGGGGTACCGGTACAGAGTCAGTGTGGAGGTTATATACAGGGGGTACCGGTACAGAGTCAATGTGGAGGCTATATACAGGGAGTTACGGTACAGAGTCAATGTGGAGGCTACATACAGGGGGTACCGGTACAGAGTCAATGTGGAGGCTATATACAGGGGGTACCAGTACAGAGTCAATGTGGAGGTTATATACAGGGGGTACCGGTACAGAGTCAATGTGGAGGCTATATACAGGGGGTACCGGTACAGAGTCAATGTGGAGGCTATATACAGGGGGTACCAGTACAGAGTCAATGTGGAGGTTATATACAGGGGGTACCGGTACAGAGTCAATGTGGAGGCTATATACAGGGGGTACCGGTACAGAGTCAATGTGGAGGCTATATACAGGGGGTACCGGTACAGAGTCAATGTGGAGGCTATATACAGGGGTTACCGGTACAGAGTCAGTGTGGAGGCTATATACAGGGGGTATCGGTACAGAGTCAGTGTGTGTGGGTACAGGTTAGTTGAGGTAATATGTACATCTAGGTGAGGTCCAAGTGACTATGCATATTTAATAAACAGTGAGTAGCAGCAGTGTACAAAAGGGTGGAAGGGGTCAATGTAAATTGTCCGGTGGCGATTTTATTAATTGTTCAGCAGTCTAATGGCTTGGGGGTAGAAGCTGTTGAGGAGTCTTTTGGTCCTAGACTTGGATGCTCCCGCATGTGATAGGGCCATATCTCAGTTGTTGAATCGTGTTATGTTCATACACATATTTACACATGTTAAGTTTGCTGAAAATAAACGCAGTTGACAGTGAGAGGACGTTTCTTTTTCTGCTGAGTTTAGGAGCCATGTTGGGACATATTGGGACATGGCGCTATCACATGACACACTAGACAGGAGAGAGATGGGGTATTGGGACATGGCCCTATCACATGACACACTAGACAGGAGAGAGAGTGGTATTGGGACATGGCCCTATCACATGACACACTAGACAGGAGAGAGAGTGGTATTGGGACATGGCGCTATCACATGACACACTAGACAGGAGAGAGAGAGGTGTTGGGACATGGCCCTATCACATGACACACTAGACAGGAGAGAGAGTGGTATTGGGACATGGCCCTATCACATGACACACTAGACAGGAGAGAGAGTGGTATTGGGACATGGCCCTATCACATGACACACTAGACAGGAGAGAGAGGGGTATTGGGACATGGCGCTATCACATGACACACTAGACAGGAGAGAGAGAGGTGTTGGGACATGGCCCTATCACATGACACACTAGACAGGAGAGAGAGGGGTATTGGGACATGGCCCTATCACATGACACACTAGACAGGAGAGAGAGGGGTATTGGGACATGGCCCTATCACATGACACACTAGACAGGAGAGAGAGGGGTGTTGGGACATGGCCCTATCACATGACACACTAGACAGGAGAGAGAGGGGTATTTGTGTGTGTGTGTGTGTGTGTGTGTGTGTGTGTGTGTGTGTGTGTGCGTGTGCGTGTGCGTGTGTTAGAGCAGTAGTAGTTTGGAAATGGATCTGAGTGAATTTAACCAGACTGAAAGGGATCGAAGATCACATTCCCTTCAGCTACCAACCAACTACAGCTAGTACCAGGGTTTGTGTGTGTGTTCGGCAATGAATTCTCCGTTTTATTTCTCTATTTGGTTAGGTCAGGGTGTGATTTGGGTGGGCATGCTATGTTGTCTATTTCTATGTGTTGGGACATGGCCCTATCACATGACACACTAGACAGGAGAGAGAGGGGTATTGGGACATGGCCCTATCACATGACACACTAGACAGGAGAGAGAGGGGTATTGGGACATGGCCCTATCACATGACACACTAGACAGGAGAGAGAGGGGTATTGGGACATGGCCCTATCACATGACACACTAGACAGGAGAGAGATGGGGTGTTGGGACATGGCCCTATCACATGACACACTAGACAGGAGAGAGAGGGGTATTGGGACATGGCCCTATCACATGACACACTAGACAGGAGAGAGAGGGGTATTGGGACATGGCCCTATCACATGACACACTAGACAGGAGAGAGAGGGGTATTGGGACATGGCCCTATCACATGACACACTAGACAGGAGAGAGAGGGGTATTGGGACATGGCCCTATCACATGACACACTAGACAGGAGAGAGAGGGGTATTGGGACATGGCCCTATCACATGACACACTAGACAGGAGAGAGATGGGGTGTTGGGACATGGCCCTATCACATGACACACTAGACAGGAGAGAGAGGGGTATTTGTGTGTGTGCGTGTGCGTGTGTTAGAGCAGTAGTAGTTTGGAAATGGATCTGAGTGAATTTAACCAGACCTAAAGGGATCGAAGATCACATTCCCTTCAGCTACCAACCAACTACAGCTAGTACCAGGGTGTGTGTGTGTGTTCGGCAATGAATTCTCCGTTTTATTTCTCTATTTGGTTAGGTCAGGGTGTGATTTGGGTGGGCATTCTATGTTGTCTATTTCTATGTGTTGGGCCGGGTGTGGTTCTCAATCAGAGGCAGCTGTCTATCGTTGTCTCTGATTGGGAATCAACTCAGGCAGCCTTTCTCCCACCTGTGTTTGTGGGTAATTATTTATTTTCTGTGTGTGTTTGTATGCGCCACGGTTGCATCACGTTTGTTTCTGTTTTCCTTTTAGTGAAGGTTTCACTACGATTAAAAGAAATGTGGAATTACATGCACGCTGCGCCTTGGCTCATCTACGACAGGGGGTTTGAAGACAGTGAACGTGACACAGGGCCTGTTGACTATGTACAATAGAAACACATACTGATGGGTAACCGTAAGTTATGCATGAATATCAGCGCCATGTAAACAGAAAAATAATTCAATATAAAAGCATTTCCTTTAATTGTTGATTGTAATTAATGAGCTAACCTTTGGAGGGATATTATTCATGTTGTGTTTGCATATATGAATATTCACAAGCTAGTTACCTCCCTAGAGGAGACACGTGTCTGTCCTCACACACACACACACACACACACACACACACACACACACACACACACACACACACACACACACACACACACACACACACACACACACACACACACATACACACACTAAACACACACACACACACACACTACACACACACACACATACACACATACACACACTACACACACACATACACACATACACATACACACTGTCTCTACTGATACCTTTCTGTCTGACAGCCTTAAGCAACCAATATGATAATGGTGTGTGTGTGCGTGTGCGGCACATGCTGTGCATATTGTAACCACGATGAAATAACATTGATTCTTTAGAGAAATAAATAAATAAATGATAATGATATGAATAATGAATGAGTTGTTCTGTTTCCTGCCAGCAGAGAAAAACCTCTCAGGTGTACAGAGTACTATTCTGAGGTGTGGGTGTGGTGTATGTGGACAGCCTCATATCATTCAGTAAAGAATTCATATATTATCATACAGAATAGATACGGTACAATGTAGTCAATGGCATTGATCGGCACGGAGACAAGTCCCACAGGACCATCAGTAACACACACACACACACACACACACACACACACACACACACACACACACACACACACACACACACACACACACACACACACACACACACACACACACACACACACACACTCACACACACACACACACACACACAATCAGTCATTCAGGGCAGAGACCCACCTGTTTTTAGCCCAACATTTTTAGCAAAACAAATAAATAATAATAATTTGTTGTTTGTTTGGGGCTTGCCTATTTTGCATGTTATTTTGGCATTAATACGTGTCACATATCAGTATGCTAACAAAGCACAATATATATATGTCATTGAGTTAATACAGTTTTTTACAATCACTTTGGCACTAATTTCGGAACCTTGGTGTCATTTTTCCTAAACTCACAACCGATGATCAAAATGCACATTTTTCAAAACTCTTTTTCCAATTGCTTGGATACAATACACATAAAGCTAAGATACTTTGTTCATTGAACTAAAATCACCAGTTCAAAATGACACAACTTAACATCAAAGTATTACCATTTCAAAATGAAATTCACACATTACATCTGAGATGACTGTCTATTCATTTCATTACAATGATCTAACTATCAATTGATACAACTGCTCAGAATGATAAGTGACTTTTGCATTACTCTTAATGCATAGTTTTATGAAAACTGACTAACAATATTCCATGTTTAGATCATGAAAGTTTCAGGATAACGAGATCCATTGACACCAATTACCGTGGAACACGAACCAATCGGACTACATTATCTATGGATGTTATATTTCATCATCATTCTTTATCAGACACTGTTTCTATGGTCCCATGTACCACTTTTCCAGACCATGTTTTCAGATTTGACATTACTGTACACTCACCGGCCACTTTATTAGGTACACCTATCTAGTACTGGGTAGGACCCCCTTTTGCCTCCACAACAGCCTGAATTATTCACGGTGTTGTACGTTAAGAGATGCCCTTCTGCACACCACTGTTTTAAACAGCTGTTATTTGAGTATTTGTGGCCTTTTTGTTAGCTTGAATGAGTCTGGACATTCTCCTCTGACCTCTCTCATTAACAAGGTGGTTTTTGCCCACAGAACTGCCGCTCACTGAATGTGTTTTGTTTATCGCACCGTTCTCTGTAAACTCTAGAGACGGTAGTGCCTTAAGGTCCCAGGAGGGCAGCTGTTTCTGAGATGCTGGAATCACCATGTGTGGCATCAACAATCATACCACGATCAAAGTTCCTTAGATTACTCATCTTGCCTGTTCTAATGTTTGGTCGAACAACATCTAATACTCTACATATTGAGTTGCAGGCAGCCACATGAGTCGCTGTTCAAATGTAACCTTCCTTGATGGGTTAAATCAGGTCTGTAGAACTGATGGCATGACCTATGTCATTGTGTGGGATAATGTCAGGTTCCACCATGCTCAAATGGTGCAAGCATGGATCAGGCCCAACCACAATTTACCACCCTGTACTTACCTCCATACTCTCCTTTCCTTAACACGATTGAGGAATATTTCTCCACATGGAGGTGGAAGGTATATGATAGGTGCCCTCACGAACAAGCCGCCCTTCTCCAGGCCATGGATGACGCATGCAATGACGTCACGGCAGACCAGTGTCAGGCCTGGATTCGCCCGAAGATTCTTCCCAAGATGTTTGGCTAATGAAAACATCTATTGTGATGTGGATGAGAACCTGTGGCCAAATCCACACGACAGGGTTGATGGAAATATAGAAGTACAGTAATCAATCCTTTGCTTTTCTTTTTACAGTACGCCAGGTGAGGAACACTGCAGTTGACGTTTTACAGTAAGCCAGGTGAGGAACACTGCAGTTGATGTTTTACAGTAAGCCAGGTGAGGAACACTGCAGTTGATGTTTTACAGTAAGCCAGGTGAGGAACACTGCAGTTGATGTTTTACAGTAAGCCAGGTGAGGAACACTGCAGTTGATGTTTTACAGTAAGCCAGGTGAGGAACACTGCAGTTGACGTTTTACAGTAAGCCAGGTGAGGAACACTGCAGTTGATGTTTTACAGTAAGCCAGGTGAGGAACACTGCAGTTGACGTTTTACTGTAAGCCAGGTGAGGAACACTGCAGTTGACGTTTTACAGTAAGCCAGGTGAGGAACACTGCAGTTGACGTTTTACAGTAAGCCAGGTGAGGAACACTGCAGTTGATGTTTTACAGTAAGCCAGGTGAGGAACACTGCAGTTGATGTTTTACAGTAAGCCAGGTGAGGAACACTGCAGTTGACGTTTTACAGTAAGCCAGGTGAGGAACACTGCAGTTGACGTTTTACAGTAAGCCAGGTGAGGAACACTGCAGTTGACGTTTTACTGTAGTTTTTTTCTCTTTATTGTAGCTAATTATTTTTGCTTTGATTCAAAGAAACCTATGTTGTGATTTTATTGCATGTCATCAATACATTTCAGATTTTGTTCAATGATTCCACTGTGTCTGTAGTGTTCTCTCTACTAGTCCTTTTACAGTGATGTATTTATGTGTAGTAGCATAATGAAACATGTGTCACATATTTTGTACTACAATATTTAATGATTGTATGAACAACTACACAGTGAAACTAAAAGTGATCTAAATGAATGTTCCTATGGTATTTCATGATAAATGAGTTATTTGAACCAATGATTCTGTAAGTTCAAGGTTTATTTAAAGATATGAATGCACAATGCAATGTTTTGAACATTGGACAGCCTGTGTTACAAGTGATGACCGTTTTGAGTTTTGTGTCGAGAGTTTTGAAAAATGACCACAAGGTTCTGAAATTAGTGCCAAAGTGAATGTAAAAAACTGTAAAGCTGCATACAAGCAAGGTCTCTTTTTTGTTTTCTTGAATAAGGCATCTCCAAAATGCAGGTGTTTCAACCTAGCTCAGTGCTTTCTGTGGTGGTGGGGCAAGCTAGCAGAAAATACGGAGTGATGCGCCGTGATTGGTTCAGTGTTCTGTCACTCATGAGGACACTACGTCACCGCCAAGTGTAGAACTAGAATATTCTAGATCCTTGGGTGCATTGTCATTGGCCACAGATAAAATTACGTCAAATCACGCTAAATATACAGTAGCTTTGATTGGACTGATCATGTCAACATCATACTTTCAAAACCTTAGCTAGCAGTCATCATCATGAATCAAGTCGACAATCTACTGGCAAATCCTTTTCAATCCTTGTCATATGAAGAGAAATAATGAAGAGAAACTACAGATCTATCTGTGCTCATGGACATAAACATTACACAACAAGTTGGAAATCGCAAATTCCACAATGAGTGGTTTAGAAGGAATCAGTGACGGTGGCAAACTGCAATACAATCACCAGCCTGCTATTCAGTGGAGTGGCTGTGTGGTCCCAAATCTGGGACTTTTCCAAGTTTCAAATCATAAACATTCAACGTTGGCCATGCTGTCAATGAAGGATGATTTGTGCCGTGCTCAAAACAACTGTTAACTTGCAAAAAACTTGACTTCGGTGAGTTCAAGACAACTGGGATGTCGGGAATAAACGAGCTTCGACTGGGAAAATACGTTTTGAATGGTCACACAACTCAGAATTGTAAACCCGGCGTCTTTCTAGAAATGGAATATTCCAGCAAACTTGATCCAAAATAAGTTATAAGTTATGTCCCCCAGATCAAACAGAAGGGGGAACTAAGAAAGTCACTGACCGACAACCAAAACGAAACAGGTTTCAGGAGGGATTCTGAAAACCCCTCATGGGGGTGTTCACTGAAAGTTGACTAGCAACAACTGGAACCTAAAAAGACACCCACCCTGAATTGTAAATCCGGCGTCTTTCTAGAGCTACGACCTGAAGATTAATGACGTTATCATGACTTCACCTTGTTGTTTTTCAGAGTTCCCAGTTGTTTTGAAAGCACCATAAATCCATAGAATGCCAGACTTTGATGACAACATTTGCCTACGAAGGACCGCCACGCCACCTTCCTGTTGAAGTGACTCCAAAAATGTCTTGTATGCTTCTGAATAAATTATGTAATATGCCAGAGAGATGTGTATACTGTAGCTAAGAAAGTAATACTAAGTGTATGTTGTGTAGTTAGATGTTAGTAGCCCATAATTTGGTCTATTAACCCTCTTAAATTTTGCCTACTGTTCTGACTTGGTGGTGCACATGTAGCCTATAACCTGTTTTAGAGAAATGTAATCATCGAATATTGTAAGAGCTTTCGTTGTCTGCTTATATTACCCCTTTATTTATCCTGCGGTTCTGATTTGGTGTTCAGGGAGAACACTGTAAGAACGGCCCATGTTCTGAATTCTGTCGCTGTACGTTTAAAAACTGCTGAACAAATAGTTATATTGACTACGTCCGTCCTAGCTTGCTCAATAATGTCTTAATCGAAAGTACGGATTGCCTCTTATCCGCTTGTCGTCCCCTCATGCCGTAGTCTGTACATATCAACTGTCTGTAGAAACAACATTTGTTTAAACAAGTCAGCCATGTTTTTTTAAAGGCAGTAAATAAGGCTGAATGAACTGTTTGGCTGCCAGGCTCCACTGATAGCCAGGTGTAGCAGTGGTAAGGTGTTGGGACTCTGCTGATAGCCAGGTGTAACAGTGGTAAGGTGTTGGGACTCTGCTGATAACCAGGTGTAACAGTGGTAAGGTGTTGGGACTCTGCTGATAACCAGGTGTAGCAGTGGTAAGGTGTTGGGAATCTGCTGATAACCAGGTGTAACAGTGGTAAGGTGTTGGGACTCTGCTGATAACCAGGTGTAACAGTGGTAAGGTGTTGGGACTCTGCTGATAACCAGGTGTAACAGTGGTAAGGTGTTGGGACTCTGCTGATAACCAGGTGTATCAGTGGTAAGGTGTTGGGACTCTGCTGATAACCAGGTGTAACAGTGGTAAGGTGTTGGGACTCTGCTGATAACCAGGTGTAACAGTGGTAAGGTGTTGGGACTCTGCTGATAACCAGGTGTAACAGTGGTAAGGTGTTGGGACTCTGCTGATAACCAGGTGTATCAGTGGTAAGGTGTTGGGACTCTGCTGATAACCAGGTGTAACAGTGGTAAGGTGTTGGGACTCTGCTGATAACCAGGTGTAACAGTGGTAAGGTGTTGGGACTCTGCTGATAACCAGGTGTAACAGTGGTAAGGTGTTGGGACTCTGCTGATAACCAGGTGTATCAGTGGTAAGGTGTTGGGACTCTGCTGATAGCCAGGTGTAACAGTGGTAAGGTGTTGGGACTCTGCTGATAACCAGGTGTAACAGTGGTAAGGTGTTGGGACTCTGCTGATAACCAGGTGTAACAGTGGTAAGGTGTTGGGACTCTGCTGATAGCCAGGTGTAACAGTGGTAAGGTGTTGGGACTCTGCTGATAACCAGGTGTAGCAGTGGTAAGGTGTTGGGACTCTGCTGATAACCAGGTGTAACAGTGGTAAGGTGTTGGGACTCTGCTGATAGCCAGGTGTAGCAGTGGTAAGGTGTTGGGACTCTGCTGATAACCAGGTGTAGCAGTGGTAAGGTGTTGGGACTCTGCTGATAACCAGGTGTAACAGTGGTAAGGTGTTGGGACTCTGCTGATAGCCAGGTGTAACAGTGGTAAGATGTTGGGACTCTGCTGATAACCAGGTGTAACAGTGGTAAGGTGTTGGGACTCTGCTGATAACCAGGTGTATCAGTGGTAAGGTGTTGGGACTCTGCTGATAACCAGGTGTAACAGTGGTAAGGTGTTGGGACTCTGCTGATAGCCAGGTGTAACAGTGGTAAGGTGTTGGGACTCTGCTGATAACCAGGTGTAGCAGTGGTAAGGTGTTGGGACTCTGCTGATAGCCAGGTGTAGCAGTGGTAAGGTGTTGGGACTCTGCTGATAACCAGGTGTAGTAGTGGTAAGGTGTTGGGACTCTGCTGATAACCAGGTGTAACAGTGGTAAGGTGTTAGGACTCTGCTGATAACCAGGTGTAGCAGTGGTAAGGTGTTGGGACTCTGCTGATAACCAGGTGTATCAGTGGTAAGGTGTTGGGACTCTGCTGATAACCAGGTGTAACAGTGGTAAGGTGTTGGGACTCTGCTGATAACCAGGTGTAACAGTGGTAAGGTGTTGGGACTCTGCTGATAGCCAGGTGTAACAGTGGTAAGGTGTTGGGACTCTGCTGATAACCAGGTGTAACAGTGGTAAGGTGTTGGGACTCTGCTGATAACCAGGTGTAACAGTGGTAAGGTGTTGGGACTCTGCTGATAACCAGGTGTAGCAGTGGTAAGGTGTTGGGACTCTGCTGATAACCAGGTGTAACAGTGGTAAGGTGTTGGGACTCTGCTGATAACCAGGTGTAACAGTGGTAAGGTGTTGGGACTCTGCTGATAACCAGGTGTAGCAGTGGTAAGGTGTTGGGACTCTGCTGATAACCAGGTGTATCAGTGGTAAGGTGTTGGGACTCTGCTGATAACCAGGTGTAGCAGTGGTAAGGTGTTGGGACTCTGCTGATAACCAGGTGTATCAGTGGTAAGGTGTTGGGACTCTGCTGATAACCAGGTGTAACAGTGGTAAGGTGTTGGGACTCTGCTGATAACCAGGTGTAGTAGTGGTAAGGTGTTGGGACTCTGCTGATAACCAGGTGTAACAGTGGTAAGGTGTTGGGACTCTGCTGATAACCAGGTGTAACAGTGGTAAGGTGTTGGGACTCTGCTGATAGCCAGGTGTATCAGTGGTAAGGTGTTGGGACTCTGCTGATAACCAGGTGTAGCAGTGGTAAGGTGTTGGGACTCTGCTGATAACCAGGTGTAGTAGTGGTAAGGTGTTGGGACTCTGCTGATAACCAGGTGTAACAGTGGTAAGATGTTGGGACTCTGCTGATAGCCAGGTGTAACAGTGGTAAGGTGTTGGGACTCTGCTGATAACCAGGTGTAACAGTGGTAAGGTGTTGGGACTCTGCTGATAGCCAGGTGTAGCAGTGGTAAGGTGTTAGGACTCTGCTGATAACCAGGTGTAACAGTGGTAAGGTGTTGGGACTCTGCTGATAACCAGGTGTAACAGTGGTAAGGTGTTGGGACTCTGCTGATAACCAGGTGTAGCAGTGGTAAGGTGTTGGGACTCTGCTGATAACCAGGTGTAACAGTGGTAAGGTGTTGGGACTCTGCTGATAACCAGGTGTAACAGTGGTAAGGTGTTGGGACTCTGCTGATAACCAGGTGTAACAGTGGTAAGGTGTTGGGACTCTGCTGATAACCAGGTGTATCAGTGGTAAGGTGTTGGAACTCTGCTGATAACCAGGTGTAACAGTGGTAAGGTGTTGGGACTCTGCTGATAACCAGGTGTAACAGTGGTAAGGTGTTGGGACTCTGCTGATAACCAGGTGTATCAGTGGTAAGGTGTTGGGACTCTGCTGATAGCCAGGTGTAACAGTGGTAAGGTGTTGGGACTCTGTTGATAACCAGGTGTAACAGTGGTAAGATGTTGGGACTCTGCTGATAACCAGGTGTATCAGTGGTAAGGTGTTGGGACTCTGCTGATAGCCAGGTGTAACAGTGGTAAGGTGTTGGGACTCTGCTGTTGGGACTCTGCTGATAACCAGGTGTAACAGTGGTAAGGTGTTGGGACTCTGCTGATAACCAGGTGTAACAGTGGTAAGGTGTTGGGACTCTGCTGATAGCCAGGTGTAACAGTGGTAAGGTGTTGGGACTCTGCTGATAACCAGGTGTAACAGTGGTAAGGTGTTGGGACTCTGCTGTTGGGACTCTGCTGATAACCAGGTGTAACAGTGGTAAGGTGTTGGGACTCTGCTGATAACCAGGTGTAACAGTGGTAAGGTGTTGGGACTCTGCTGATAGCCAGGTGTAACAGTGGTAAGGTGTTGGGACTCTGCTGATAACCAGGTGTAACAGTGGTAAGGTGTTGGGACTCTGCTGATAGCCAGGTGTAACAGTGGTAAGGTGTTGGGACTCTGCTGATAGCCAGGTGTAACAGTGGTAAGGTGTTGGGACTCTGCTGATAACCAGGTGTAACAGTGGTAAGGTGTTGGGACTCTGCTGATAACCAGGTGTAACAGTGGTAAGGTGTTGGGACTCTGCTGATAGCCAGGTGTAGCAGTGGTAAGGTGTTGGGACTCTGCTGATAACCAGGTGTAACAGTGGTAAGGTGTTGGGACTCTGCTGTTGGGACTCTGCTGATAACCAGGTGTAACAGTGGTAAGGTGTTGGGACTCTGCTGATAACCAGGTGTAACAGTGGTAAGGTGTTGGGACTCTGCTGATAGCCAGGTGTAACAGTGGTAAGGTGTTGGGACTCTGCTGATAACCAGGTGTAACAGTGGTAAGGTGTTGGGACTCTGCTGTTGGGACTCTGCTGATAACCAGGTGTAACAGTGGTAAGGTGTTGGGACTCTGCTGATAACCAGGTGTAACAGTGGTAAGGTGTTGGGACTCTGCTGATAGCCAGGTGTAACAGTGGTAAGGTGTTGGGACTCTGCTGATAACCAGGTGTAACAGTGGTAAGGTGTTGGGACTCTGCTGATAGCCAGGTGTAACAGTGGTAAGGTGTTGGGACTCTGCTGATAGCCAGGTGTAACAGTGGTAAGGTGTTGGGACTCTGCTGATAGCCAGGTGTAACAGTGGTAAGGTGTTGGGACTCTGCTGATAACCAGGTGTAACAGTGGTAAGGTGTTGGGACTCTGCTGATAACCAGGTGTAACAGTGGTAAGGTGTTGGGACTCTGCTGATAACCAGGTGTAACAGTGGTAAGGTGTTGGGACTCTGCTGATAGCCAGGTGTAGTAGTGGTAAGGTGTTGGGACTCTGCTGATAACCAGGTGTAACAGTGGTAAGGTGTTGGGACTCTGCTGATAACCAGGTGTAACAGTGGTAAGGTGTTGGGACTCTGCTGATAACCAGGTGTAACAGTGGTAAGGTGTTGGGACTCTGCTGATAACCAGGTGTATCAGTGGTAAGGTGTTGGGACTCTGCTGATAGCCAGGTGTAACAGTGGTAAGGTGTTGGGACTCTGCTGTTGGGACTCTGCTGATAACCAGGTGTAACAGTGGTAAGGTGTTGGGACTCTGCTGATAACCAGGTGTAACAGTGGTAAGGTGTTGGGACTCTGCTGATAACCAGGTGTAACAGTGGTAAGGTGTTGGGACTCTGCTGTTGGGACAGCTTTATGCAGGTCGTTTGTGGGCACCGTTTGTCACCATTATAGTGTAATTAATGTGTTGTTTAGTGTAATTAATGTATTGTGGCTTTGCTGGCATGCATCCCACTTTTTATTCACCAAGATTCACATGATAAAATCGCCACTGCAAACAAGACATACTGACACTGCCCTGTGTGTGCGTCTGTGTGTGTTTTCTGTTTGTGTGTATGTGCATGTGTGCCTGTGTGTGTGTGTGTGTGTGTCTATCTGTGTGTGTTTTCTGTTTGTGTGTATGTGCATGAAATGACTGAGATTCAATACTCTTGCATAGCCCCTCCCTACCCGCTCTGTCCTTGAGGTGGCTGCCTGGCTGCCTTTCCCAGGTGGTGTGATTAAGTTTTCATGATGTCCTCAGGGCCAAACACTTAGGGTTAACCAACTCTCAACACCACAATTAAAACAGTTAAAAGTCTGCCCTCCTGTCCTCTCTCCTTCCTCTCTCCTTCCTCCTCTCCTCTCTCCTTCCTCCTTCCTCCCTCCTTCCTCCTGTCCTCTCTCCTTCCTCCCTCGTTCCTCCTCTCCTTCCACTCCTTCCTCCTCTCCTCTCTCCTTCCTCCTCTCCTCTCTCCTTCCTCCTGTCCTCTCTCCTTTCTCCTCCTGTCCTCTCTCCTTCCTCCTCTCCTCTCTCCTTCCTCCTGTCCTCTCTCCTTCCTCCCTCCTTCCTCCTCTCCTCTCTCCTTCCTCCTGTCCTATCTTATTCCTCTCTCAATCCTCTCTCCTTCCTCCTCTCCTCTCTCCTTCCTCCTCTCCTCTCTCCGTCCTCCTCTCCTCTCTCCTTCCACTCCTTCCTCCTGTCCTCTCTCCTTCCTCCCTCCTTCCTCCTCTCCTCTCTCCTTCCTCCTGTCCTCTCTCCTTCCTCCCTCCTTCCTCCTCTCCTCTCTCCTTCCTCCTGTCCTCTCTCCTTCCTCGCTCCTTCCTCCTCTCCTCTCTCCTTCCTCCTCTCCTCTCTCCTTCCTCCTCTCCTCTCTCCGTCCTCCTCTCCTCTCTCCTTCCACTCCTTCCTCCTGTCCTCTCTCCTTCCTCCTCTCCTCTCTCCTTCCTCCTGTCCTCTCTCCTTCCTCCCTCCTTCCTCCTCTCCTCTCTCCTTCCTCCTCTCCTCTCTCCTTCCACTCTTTCCTCCTCTCCTCTCTCCTTCCTCCTGTCCTCTCTCCTTCCTCCCTCCTTCCTCCTCTCCTCTCTCCTTCCTCCTGTCCTATCTTATTCCTCTCTCATTCCTCTCTCCTTCCTCCTCTCCTCTCTCCTTCCTCCTCTCCTCTCTCCGTCCTCCTCTCCTCTCTCCTTCCACTCCTTCCTCCTGTCCTCTCTCCTTCCTCCCTCCTTCCTCCTCTCCTCTCTCCTTCCTCCTGTCCTCTCTCCTTCCTCCCTCCTTCCTCCTCTCCTCTCTCCTTCCTCCTGTCCTCTCTCCTTCCTCGCTCCTTCCTCCTCTCCTCTCTCCTTCCTCCTCTCCTCTCTCCTTCCTCCTCTCCTCTCTCCGTCCTCCTCTCCTCTCTCCTTCCACTCCTTCCTCCTGTCCTCTCTCCTTCCTCCCTCCTTCCTCCTCTCCTCTCTCCTTCCTCCTGTCCTCTCTCCTTCCTCCCTCCTTCCTCCTCTCCTCTCTCCTTCCTCCTGTCCTCTCTCCTTCCTCGCTCCTTCCTCCTCTCCTCTCTCCTTCCTCCTCTCCTCTCTCCTTCCACTCCTTCCTCCTCTCCTCTCTCCTTCCTCCTCTCCTCTCTCCTTCCCCTCCTTCCTCCTCTCCTCTCTCCTTCCCCTCCTTCCTCCTCTCCTCTCTCCTTCCACTCCTTCCTCCTGTCCTCTCTCCTTCCTCCCTCCTTCCTCCTCTCCTCTCTCCTTCCTCCTGTCCTCTCTCCTTCCTCCCTCCTTCCTCCTCTCCTCTCTCCTTCCTCCTGTCCTCTCTCCTTCCTCGCTCCTTCCTCCTCTCCTCTCTCCTTCCTCCTCTCCTCTCTCCGTCCTCCTCTCCTCTCTCCTTCCACTCCTTCCTCCTGTCCTCTCTCCTTCCTCCCTCCTTCCTCCTCTCCTCTCTCCTTCCTCCTGTCCTCTCTCCTTCCTCCCTCCTTCCTCCTCTCCTCTCTCCTTCCTCCTGTCCTCTCTCCTTCCTCGCTCCTTCCTCCTCTCCTCTCTCCTTCCTCCTCTCCTCTCTCCTTCCTCCTCTCCTCTCTCCTTCCACTCCTTCCTCCCCTCCTCTCTCCTTCCTCCTCTCCTCTCTCCTTCCACTCCTTCCTCCTCTCCTCTCTCCTTCCTCTCTCCTTCCTCCTCTCCTCTCTCCTTCCCCTCCTTCCTCCTCTCCTTCCTCTCTCCTTCCTCCTGTCCTCTCTCCTCTCCTCTCTCCTTCCTCATGTCCTCTCTCCTTCCTCCCTCCTTCCTCCTCTCCTCTCTCCTTCCTCCTCTCCTATTTCCTTCCTCTCTCCTTCCTCCTCTCCTCTCTCCTTCCTCCTTCCACTCCTTCCTCCTCTCCTCTCTCCTTCCTCCTCTCTCCTTCCCCACCTTCCTCCTGTCCTCTCTCATTCCTCTCTCCTTCCCCCTCTCCTCTCTCCTTCCCCTCCTTCCTCCTCTCCTCTCTCCTTCTTCCTCTCCTCTCCACCATATGATTGAGGTCAACTGTTGTAAATTAGCTAGAGATGTCCACCGTCAAATAACAGTCAAGTTATTCAATTGACTGTCTCAGAGCTCAGAATTGTTTTGACTAGCTAGTAAGTTAGTCAACAGTCAGTTACTTTTTGATCACACAATTCAACATTATTTACACAGAGATACATCTTATAAATTGGGGTATCGATCAGATTTCCCCGTCCAACCTGGGATTTGAACTGCCGACCCATTCATTCCTCTCTCCCCTCCTTTCCACCTCAGTGCCCCAGAGCTATATGTTAGCCAATCAGAGCTCAGACAGGAATTATTCTGTGTGGTGGACACAATATGGCCTGGCAGCTGTAAGCAGCTGACACAAACAGAGACTGACATAAACACACACACACACACACACACTCACACACACACACTCTATACTGTACACACTGTAGACACAAACACGGCGGTGGGTGCAGACAGTGATGCAGACAAGGAGGGACAGTGTGTCCTCTGGCTGAGAATGGCAGAAGCCCCCCGGGCTACTCTACTGCTAACCACCTAACCCCCATTTCCCCTAAACCCCACTGTTACGACTACACTACTGTACCGCAACTAGCTAGCCATAACCCAATATTCTACTGCTAACCCCTAACCCCTAACCCACTGTTACTACTACACTACTGTACCACAACTAGCTAGCCATAACCCAATATTCTACTGCTAACCCCTAACCCCTAACCCACTGTTACGACTACACTACTGTACCACAACTAGCTAGCCATAACCCAATATTCTACTGCTAACCCCTAACCCCTAACCCACTGTTACGACTACACTACTGTACCACAACTAGCTAGCCATAACCCAATATTCTACTGCTAACCCCTAACCCCTAACCCACTGTTACGACTACACTACTGTACCACAACTAGCTAGCCATAACCCAATATTCTACTGCTAACCCCTAACCCCTAACCCACTGTTACTACTACACTACTGTACCACAACTAGCTAGCCATAACCCAATATTCTACTGCTAACCCCTAAACCCTAACCCACTGTTACGACTACACTACTGTACCGCAACTAGCTAGCCATAACCCAATATTCTACTGACACACACCTAACCCCTAACCCACTGTTACGACTACACTACTGTACCGCAACTAGCTAGCCATAACCCAATATTCTACTGACACACACCTAACCCCTAACCCACTGTTACGACTACACTACTGTACCGCAACTAGCTAGCCATAACCCAATATTCTACTGACACACACCTAACCCCTAACCCACTGTTACGACTACACTACTGTACCGCAACTAGCTAGCCATAACCCAATATTCTACTGCTAACCCCTAACCCCTAACCCACTGTTACTACTACACTACTGTACCACAACTAGCTAGCCATAACCCAATATTCTACTGCTAACCCCTAACCCCTAACCCACTGTTACTACTACACTACTGTACCACAACTAGCTAGCCATAACCCAATATTCTACTGCTAACCCCTAACCCCTAACCCACTGTTACGACTACACTACTGTACCACAACTAGCTAGCCATAACCCAATATTCTACTGCTAACCCCTAACCCCTAACCCACTGTTACGACTACACTACTGTACCACAACTAGCTAGCCATAACCCAATATTCTACTGACACACACCTAACCCCTAACCCACTGTTACGACTACACTACTGTACCACAACTAGCTAGCCATAACCCAATATTCTACTGCTAACCCCTAACCCCTAACCCACTGTTACTACTACACTACTGTACCACAACTAGCTAGCCATAACCCAATATTCTACTGCTAACCCCTAACCCCTAACCCACTGTTACGACTACACTACTGTACCGCAACTAGCTAGCCATAACCCAATATTCTACTGACACACACCTAACCCCTAACCCACTGTTACGACTACACTACTGTACCACAACTAGCTAGCCATAACCCAATATTCTACTGACACACACCTAACCCCTAACCCACTGTTACGACTACACTACTGTACCGCAACTAGCTAGCCATAACCCAATATTCTACTGCTAACCCCTAAACCCTAACCCACTGTTACTACTACACTACTGTACCACAACTAGCTAGCCATAACCCAATATTCTACTGCTAACCCCTAACCCCTAACCCACTGTTACGACTACACTACTGTACCACAACTAGCTAGCCATAACCCAATATTCTACTGCTAACCCCTAACCCCTAACCCACTGTTACGACTACACTACTGTACCACAACTAGCTAGCCATAACCCAATATTCTACTGCTAACCCCTAACCCCTAACCCACTGTTACGACTACACTACTGTACCACAACTAGCTAGCCATAACCCAATATTCTACTGCTAACCCCTAACCCCTAACCCACTGTTACTACTACACTACTGTACCGCAACTAGCTAGCCATAACCCAATATTCTACTGCTAACCCCTAACCCCTAACCCACTGTTACTACTACACTACTGTACCACAACTAGCTAGCCATAACCCAATATTCTACTGACACACACCTAACCCCTAACCCACTGTTACGACTACACTACTGTACCACAACTAGCTAGCCATAACCCAATATTCTACTGCTAACCCCTAACCCCTAACCCACTGTTACGACTACACTACTGTACCACAACTAGCTAGCCATAACCCAATATTCTACTGCTAACCCCTAACCCCTAACCCACTGTTACGACTACACTACTGTACCACAACTAGCTAGCCATAACCCAATATTCTACTGCTAACCCCTAACCCCTAACCCACTGTTACGACTACACTACTGTACCACAACTAGCTAGCCATAACCCAATATTCTACTGCTAACCCCTAACCCCTAACCCACTGTTACGACTACACTACTGTACCACAACTAGCTAGCCATAACCCAATATTCTACTGCTAACCCCTAAACCCTAACCCACTGTTACGACTACACTACTGTACCGCAACTAGCTAGCCATAACCCAATATTCTACTGACACACACCTAACCCCTAACCCACTGTTACTACTACACTACTGTACCACAACTAGCTAGCCATAACCCAATATTCTACTGCTAACCCCTAACCCCTAACCCACTGTTACGACTACACTACTGTACCACAACTAGCTAGCCATAACCCAATATTCTACTGCTAACCCCTAACCCCTAACCCACTGTTACGACTACACTACTGTACCACAACTAGCTAGCCATAACCCAATATTCTACTGACACACACCTAACCCCTAACCCACTGTTACGACTACACTACTGTACCACAACTAGCTAGCCATAACCCAATATTCTACTGCTAACCCCTAACCCCTAACCCACTGTTACTACTACACTACTGTACCACAACTAGCTAGCCATAACCCAATATTCTACTGCTAACCCCTAACCCCTAACCCACTGTTACGACTACACTACTGTACCACAACTAGCTAGCCATAACCCAATATTCTACTGCTAACCCCTAACCCCTAACCCACTGTTACGACTACACTACTGTACCACAACTAGCTAGCCATAACCCAATATTCTACTGCTAACCCCTAAACCCTAACCCACTGTTACTACTACACTACTGTACCACAACTAGCTAGCCATAACCCAATATTCTACTGCTAACCCCTAACCCCTAACCCACTGTTACGACTACACTACTGTACCACAACTAGCTAGCCATAACCCAATATTCTACTGCTAACCCCTAACCCCTAACCCACTGTTACGACTACACTACTGTACCACAACTAGCTAGCCATAACCCAATATTCTACTGACACACACCTAACCCCTAACCCACTGTTACGACTACACTACTGTACCACAACTAGCTAGCCATAACCCAATATTCTACTGCTAACCCCTAACCCCTAACCCACTGTTACGACTACACTACTGTACCACAACTAGCTAGCCATAACCCAATATTCTACTGCTAACCCCTAACCCCTAACCCACTGTTACGACTACACTACTGTACCACAACTAGCTAGCCATAACCCAATATTCTACTGCTAACCCCTAACCCCTAACCCACTGTTACGACTACACTACTGTACCACAACTAGCTAGCCATAACCCAATATTCTACTGCTAACCCCTAACCCCTAACCCACTGTTACGACTACACTACTGTACCACAACTAGCTAGCCATAACCCAATATTCTACTGCTAACCCCTAAACCCTAACCCACTGTTACGACTACACTACTGTACCGCAACTAGCTAGCCATAACCCAATATTCTACTGACACACACCTAACCCCTAACCCACTGTTACTACTACACTACTGTACCGCAACTAGCTAGCCATAACCCAATATTCTACTGCTAACCCCTAAACCCTAACCCACTGTTACGACTACACTACTGTACCACAACTAGCTAGCCATAACCCAATATTCTACTGCTAACCCCTAAACCCTAACCCACTGTTACTACTACACTACTGTACCACAACTAGCTAGCCATAACCCAATATTCTACTGCTAACCCCTAACCCCTAACCCACTGTTACGACTACACTACTGTACCACAACTAGCTAGCCATAACCCAATATTCTACTGCTAACCCCTAACCCCTAACCCACTGTTACTACTACACTACTGTACCACAACTAGCTAGCCATAACCCAATATTCTACTGCTAACCCCTAACCCCTAACCCACTGTTACGACTACACTACTGTACCACAACTAGCTAGCCATAACCCAATATTCTACTGACACACACCTAACCCCCTGTCCCATAACCCATCTACTGCAGAAAGACAGTCAGGCAGACAGACAGACACCGTGTCTCTCCCTGTCAGAATGAGAGCAATACTAAATATGTTGTCAGAATGAGTGTGACGCTAAATGGCCGATGCACTCCGCTTCACAGGCTGCATTTCTCTGATGTCGACTGGAGGGTGTGTGTGTGTGTGTGTGTGTGTGTGTGTGTGTGTGTGTGTGTGTGTGTGTGTGTGTGTGTGTGTGTGTGTGTGTGTGTGTGTGTGTGTGTGTGTGTGTGTGTGTGTGTGTGTGTTAGATCTGGGCTATATATCAAATCAATTATATTAATTTGAATTTCGGTTTTAGTGCGATGTTCCAAATGCCTGAATCGCAAGAATCCAGATTTGCATTTTTTCTTGGTTGTCTCCTTCCCTCCTTCTGTGCTGTGTGCACCTTCTCACTCCACAGACACCAAGCCCCTCCCACTCCACAGACACCAAGCCCCTCCCACTCCACAGACACCAAGCCCCTCCCACTCCACAGACACCAAGCCCTTCCTTCTGCCACTCACAACAACAAAGATGAAAGATAATTTCTTCCCCCCCCGGACGAACAGTTTCAAACCCCCCTGACGAACAGTTTCAACCCCCCCCTGACGAACAGTTTCAACTCTTCCCCCCTGATGAACAGTTTCAACTCTTCCCCCCCTGACGAACAGTTTCAACTCTTCCCCTCTGATGAACAGTTTCAACTCTTCCCCCTCTGATGAACAGTTTCAACTCTCCCCCTCTGATGAACAGTTTCAACTCTTCCCCCCTGATGAACAGTTTCAACTCTTCCCCCCTGATGAACAGTTTCAACTCTTCCCCCCCTGATGAACAGTTTCAACTCTTCCCCCCTGATGAACAGTTTCAACTCTTCCCCCCCTGACGAACAGTTTCAACTCTTCCCCTCTGATGAACAGTTTCAACTCTTCCCCCCCTGACGAACAGTTTCAACGCTTCCCCCTCTGATGAACAGTTTCAACTCTTCCCCCCCTGACGAACAGTTTCAACTCTTCCCCCTCTGATGAACAGTTTCAACCCTTCCCCCCTGATGAACAGTTTCAACTCTCCCCCCCTGATGAACAGTTTCAACCCTTCCCCCCTGATGAACAGTTTCAACTCTTCCCCCCTGATGAACAGTTTCAACTCTTCCCCCCCTGATGAACAGTTTCAACTCTTCCCCCCTGATGAACAGTTTCAACTCTTCCCCCCTGATGAACAGTTTCAACTCGCTATTTGCATTTGAGGTTTGGTCCAACAGAATGAGTCATATAGACACCACAATGAAATCCAAATAAGAACCCATTCAAATTACAGACTTTAATGCAACAAAATAGGAAAAATGCTTAGGGGGATGAATACTTTTGCAAGGCACTGTACACATACATTTTAATATATATATATACACATGCACACACACATACATACGTACATACTTCTCTCTGAAGAAGCACGAATTGTGCGAAACGTCAGGAATTTTTTCTTCTTAAACAAGTGCTTCCATATTTGTAAAATGGTTTTCTAATGATCAATTAGCTAATCCAGGTTTATCATTTTAAAAGGCTAACACAACGTGCCATTGGAACATAGGAGTGATGGTTGCTGATAATGGGCCTCTGTACACCTATGTATATATTCCATAAACAAGCTGCCGTTTCCAGCTACAATAGTCATTTACAACATTAACAATGTCTACACTGTATTTCTGATCAATTTGATGTTATTTTAATAGACAAAAAATGCGATTTTCATTCAAAAACAAGGACATTTCTAAGTGATCTCAAACTTTTGAACAGTAGTGTATGTAAATAAGGTATTTCTGTTTTACATTTGCAAAAATTTCAACAAACCTGTTTTTGTTTTGTCATTAGGGGGTATTGTGTGTAGATTGCTGAGGATTTATTTTTATTTAATACATTTTATAAAAAGGCTGTAACACAATGTGGAAAAAGTCAAGGGGTCTAAATACTTTCTGAAAACACTGTGTATTGTATGTTCAGGGCTGATTTGTAAAAGACCTCGGTCTCAATAGATCTTCCCTGTTAAAATAAATGCTAAATAAAATACATGAACTGGGATTCTTATCATTAAAACGTTTTAATTGGATAGTCAGAAAGTCTGTATAGCCGTCTATAATGAACACTATGAATCATCTGTCTGTCCCTCAGAATCGGTGTTATTTGTGTGTGCTGTGGTTGGCTGCAGTCAAAGGTCACGGAGGGAGAACGTGATGCTTCTTCAGCGTCTCCTGTGAGTGAATTTACACATCCAATGGTATGTAAGTGGTAACAATAAATTACATTGAAATCCAATTCATTGTTGTTTTGTGGCACATTCATTTATTTGATTTTGAGTTTTTCACGGAGTAGTACTG
The DNA here is from genome assembly GCF_016432855.1 of Salvelinus namaycush. Classification (NCBI taxonomy): domain Eukaryota; kingdom Metazoa; phylum Chordata; class Actinopteri; order Salmoniformes; family Salmonidae; genus Salvelinus; species Salvelinus namaycush. Next base: position 52,256 of record NW_024060097.1, read on the forward strand.
TGCTTTGCCTGACGATCGAACAGCAAGTGTTGCATAGTTTATAAAAGGTGTGGAAATGACTGAATAAATTAAATCTCCTATATCCCTTTGCTGTAAATCAATAATACAATGTAGTGTCCATGGTATCTCATCGGGACAGTAAAACAAAGATCTTGTCTGTATTTGCCCAGGATTCAAAGCCCATGTTAAGACTTGCCAGTGACCTCTAAAGTGAAGCGGTGTAGCACAGTGATGGGTTGTTCAATGACCAGCTCTTTATGAATGGATGTTTTAGGTGAATGACCTGAATTGAGTCATTGAGAGAGCGGTTCATTTGGCTCCCTAATTTCATATCGGTAGGGTTAGGGTTAGGGTTATTGGTTAGGGTTAGGGTTAGGGTTAGGGGTAGGGTTAAGGGTTAGGGTTAGGGTTAGGGGTAGGGTTAAGGGTAGGGTTAGGGTTAGGGTTAGGGTTAGGGGTAGGGTTAAGGGTAGGGTTAGGGTTAGGGTTAGGGTTAGGGTTAGGGTTAGGGTTATTGGTTAGGGTTAGGGTTAGGGTTAGGGTTAGGGTTAGGGTTAGGGTAGGGTTAGGGTTAGGGTTAGGGTTAGGGTTATTGGTTAGGGTTATTGGTTAGGGCTAGGGTTATTGGTTAGGGTTAGGGTTAGGGTTAGGGTTAGGGTTATTGGTTAGGGTTATTGGTTATTGGTTAGGGTTAGGGTTAGGGTTATTGGTTAGGGTTAGGGTTAGGGTTAGGGGTAGGGTTAGGGTTATTGGTTAGGGTTAGGGTTAGGGTTAGGGTTATTGGTTAGGGTTAGGGTTAGGGTTAGGGTTATTGGTTAGGGTTAGGGTTAGGGTTATTGGTTAGGGTTAGGGTTAGGGTTAGGGGTAGGGGTAGGGTTAGGGTTAGGGTTAGGGTTATTGGTGGGCTACTAGGGTTAGGGTTAGGGTTAGGGTTAGGGTTATTGGTAGGCTACTAGGGTTAGGGTTAGGGTTAGGGTTAGGGTTATCGGTAGGCTACTAGGGTTAGGGTTAGGGTTAGGGTTATCGGTAGGCTACTAGGGTTAGGGTTAGGGTTAGGGTTAGGGTTAGGGTTAGGGTTATTGGTAGGCTACTAGGGTTAGGGTTAGGGTTAGGGTTAGGGTTAGGGTTATCGGTAGGCTACTAGGGTTAGGGTTAGGGTTAGGGTTAGGGTTATTGGTAGGCTACTAGGGTTAGGGTTAGGGTTAGGGTTATCGGTAGGCTACTAGGGTTAGGGTTAGGGTTAGGGTTATCGGTAGGCTACTAGGGTTAGGGTTAGGGTTAGGGTTAGGGTTATTGGTAGGCTACTAGGGTTAGGGTTAGGGTTAGGGTTAGGGTTATTGGTAGGCTACTAGGGTTAGGGTTAGGGTTAGGGTTATTGGTAGGCTACTAGGGTTAGGGTTAGGGTTAGGGTTATTGGTAGCCTACTAGGGTTAGGGTTAGGGTTAGGGTTATCGGTAGGCTACTACTGCTTTTTGGAGACTATCTGCAGATACATTCTGAAAACGTTCAATGATGTTGTGGATTCCTCACAGCAGGAACAAAAGGTAGTGAGAGAGATCCTCATTCTGTTCCAAAAGGATAAAAGAGAACAGATTGAATGTTATAAATGTTATTGTCATCATTTTTCAATGGTATTGTTAAAATATATTGATATTGGCCTGCTAATTTGATTGTGTCAGCAAAACAGTAGTCAACTGCTGATTTCTGTGTATCAAAGCCCATGTTTAACACCTGCTTCATTATTCAATCATACCTGTAGGTAAATTCATGTGTGCCTGACCTTGTATAAAGGGTCCTTCCCTCAAGTTTTCTGTATATTTAGGCCACTTTCCTGCAATTGCATATTGTTTCTCAACAGGGATTCCATGTTTACCTGCAGAACATAATCTTTTTTCTTAGGTTTTTGCCGTAATAAACTAAATTGATAAAGTAGACTAGACTCGTTTTTCTGACTAGAATACTAACCTACCTCCTCCCCTGACAACCCCACCCACAGTGACTGATTGACAGGTCTGAAACCCAACCAACTCTGTGACTCACAAACACCCTGCCCCCTCCCCTGACAACCCCACCCACAGTGACTGATTGACAGGTCTGAAACCCAACCAACTCTGCGACTCACAAACACCCTGCCCCCTCCCCTGACAACCCCACCCACAGTGACTGATTGACAGGTCAAATGGTTAAATGGAAATTTCCCCCCAAATACTAAAAGGCTCAAAGGTTCTCATAATTAGAAAACAGTATTGATCCTATAGATATTAAAACAACTAAAACACTCAATTCATATATTTTCATTTTGTAAATTATTTTCTACTCAGTACCACAACAAAGTTTACCAGTCTGGGAGATAAAGTCCTAAAATTATTCAACGTTTTAAATGTGTATTTGGGATAGAATCAAGGCATTAGACTGCAAAAGAGGCCACCAAAACAGTGCTCATGCATGCACTCAGCACGTAATTCCCAGGCTGGCTACTCTTCCTACTTGGTTGTCTACTTTTCCTACTTGGTTGTCTACTTTTCCTACTTGGTTGTCTACTTTTCTACTTGGTTGTCTACTTTTCCTACTTGGTTGTCTACTTTTCCTACTTGGTTGTCTACTTTTCCTACTTGGTTGTCTACTTTTCCTACTTGGTTGTCTACTTTTCCTACTTGGCTGGCTACTCTTCCTACTTGGTTGTCTACTTTTCCTACTTGGCTGGCTACTCTTCCTACTTGGTTGTCTACTTTTCCTACTTGGTTGTCTACTTTTTCTACTTGTCTGGCTACTTACCAAATACACTGCTCATTAGAACTCTAGAAACCCTGTAGGCAAGAAAGCACCAGCCACCACATTCAGAACACCCACCATGAGCTTAGACCTAGTTCCAACCCTGTTAATCCTCTCTACAACACCCACCATGAGCGTGCTTAGACCTAGTTCCAACCCTGTTAATCCTCTCTACAACACCCACCATGAGCGTGCTTAGACCTAGTTCCCACCCTGTTAATCCTCTCTACAACACCCACCATGAGCGTGCTTAGACCTAGTTCCCACCCTGTTAATCCTCTCTACAACACCCACCATGAGCTTAGACCTAGTTCCCACCCTGTTAATCCTCTCTACAACACCCACCATGAGCGTGCTTAGACCTAGTTCCCACCCTGTTAATCCTCTCTACAACACCCACCATGAGCTTAGACCTAGTTCCCACCCTGTTAATCCTCTCTACAACACCCACCATGAGCGTGCTTAGACCTAGTTCCCACCCTGTTAATCCTCTCTACAACACCCACCATGAGCGTGCTTAGACCTAGTTCCCACCCTGTTAATCCTCTCTACAACACCCACCATGAGCGTGCTTAGACCTAGTTCCCACCCTGTTAATCCTCTCTACAACACCCACCATGAGCGTGCTTAGACCTAGTTCCCACCCTGTTAATCCTCTCTACAACACCCACCATGAGCGAGCTTAGACCTAGTTCCAACCCTGTTAATCCTCTCTACAACACCCACCATGAGCGTGCTTAGACCTAGTTCCCACCCTGTTAATCCTCTCTACAACACCCACCATGAGCGTGCTTAGACCTAGTTCCCACCCTGTTAATCCTCTCTACAACACCCACCATGAGCGTGCTTAGACCTAGTTCCCACCCTGTTAATCCTCTCTACAACACCCACCATGAGCGAGCTTAGACCTAGTTCCAACCCTGTTAATCCTCTCTACAACACCCACCATGAGCGTGCTTAGACCTAGTTCCAACCCTGTTAATCCTCTCTACAACACCCACCATGAGCGTGCTTAGACCTAGTTCCAACCCTGTTAATCCTCTCTACAACACCCACCATGAGCGTGCTTAGACCTAGTTCCAACCCTGTTAATCCTCTCTACAACACCCACCATGAGCGTGCTTAGACCTAGTTCCCACCCTGTTAATCCTCTCTACAACACCCACCATGAGCGTGCTTAGACCTAGTTCCAACCCTGTTAATCCTCTCTACAACACCCACCATGAGCGTGCTTAGACCTAGTTCCAACCCTGTTAATCCTCTCTACAACACCCACCATGAGCGTGCTTAGACCTAGTTCCAACCCTGTTAATCCTCTCTACAACACCCACCATGAGCGTGCTTAGACCTAGTTCCAACCCTGTTAATCCTCTCTACAACACCCACCATGAGCGTGCTTAGACCTAGTTCCAACCCTGTTAATCCTCTCTACAACACCCACCATGAGCGTGCTTAGACCTAGTTCCAACCCTGTTAATCCTCTCTACAACACCCACCATGAGCGTGCTTAGACCTAGTTCCCACCCTGTTAATCCTCTCTACAACACCCACCATGAGCGTGCTTAGACCTAGTTCCAACCTGTTAATCCTCTCTACAACACCCACCATGAGCGTGCTTAGACCTAGTTCCCACCCTGTTAATCCTCTCTACAACACCCACCATGAGCGTGCTTAGACCTAGTTCCAACCCTGTTAATCCTCTCTACAACACCCACCATGAGCGTGCTTAGACCTAGTTCCAACCCTGTTAATCCTCTCTACAACACCCACCATGAGCGTGCTTAGACCTAGTTCCCACCCTGTTAATCCTCTCTACAACACCCACCATGAGCGTGCTTAGACCTAGTTCCCACCCTGTTAATCCTCTCTACAACACCCACCATGAGCGTGCTTAGACCTAGTTCCCACCCTGTTAATCCTCTCTACAACACCCACCATGAGCGTGCTTAGACCTAGTTCCCACCCTGTTAATCCTCTCTACAACACCCACCATGAGCGTGCTTAGACCTAGTTCCAACCCTGTTAATCCTCTCTACAACACCCACCATGAGCTTAGACCTAGTTCCAACCCTGTTAATCCTCTCTACAACACCCACCATGAGCGTGCTTAGACCTAGTTCCAACCCTGTTAATCCTCTCTACAACACCCACCATGAGCGTGCTTAGACCTAGTTCCAACCCTGTTAATCCTCTCTACAACACCCACCATGAGCGTGCTTAGACCTAGTTCCCACCCTGTTAATCCTCTCTACAACACCCACCATGAGCGTGCTTAGACCTAGTTCCAACCCTGTTAATCCTCTCTACAACACCCACCATGAGCGTGCTTAGACCTAGTTCCCACCCTGTTAATCCTCTCTACAACACCCACCATGAGCGTGCTTAGACCTAGTTCCCACCCTGTTAATCCTCTCTACAACACCCACCATGAGCGTGCTTAGACCTAGTTCCAACCCTGTTAATCCTCTCTACAACACCCACCATGAGCGTGCTTAGACCTAGTTCCCACCCTGTTAATCCTCTCTACAACACCCACCATGAGCGTGCTTAGACCTAGTTCCAACCCTGTTAATCCTCTCTACAACACCCACCATGAGCGTGCTTAGACCTAGTTCCCACCCTGTTAATCCTCTCTACAACACCCACCATGAGCGTGCTTAGACCTAGTTCCCACCCTGTTAATCCTCTCTACAACACCCACCATGAGCGTGCTTAGACCTAGTTCCAACCCTGTTAATCCTCTCTACAACACCCACCATGAGCGTGCTTAGACCTAGTTCCAACCCTGTTAATCCTCTCTACAACACCCACCATGAGCGTGCTTAGACCTAGTTCCCACCCTGTTAATCCTCTCTACAACACCCACCATGAGCGTGCTTAGACCTAGTTCCAACCCTGTTAATCCTCTCTACAACACCCACCATGAGCGTGCTTAGACCTAGTTCCAACCCTGTTAATCCTCTCTACAACACCCACCATGAGCGTGCTTAGACCTAGTTCCAACCTGTTAATCCTCTCTACAACACCCACCATGAGCGTGCTTAGACCTAGTTCCAACCCTGTTAATCCTCTCTACAACACCCACCATGAGCGTGCTTAGACCTAGTTCCCACCCTGTTAATCCTCTCTACAACACCCACCATGAGCGTGCTTAGACCTAGTTCCCACCCTGTTAATCCTCTCTACAACACCCACCATGAGCGTGCTTAGACCTAGTTCCCACCCTGTTAATCCTCTCTACAACACCCACCATGAGCGTGCTTAGACCTAGTTCCCACCCTGTTAATCCTCTCTACAACACCCACCATGAGCGTGCTTAGACCTAGTTCCAACCCTGTTAATCCTCTCTACAACACCCACCATGAGCGTGCTTAGACCTAGTTCCAACCCTGTTAATCCTCTCTACAACACCCACCATGAGCGTGCTTAGACCTAGTTCCCACCCTGTTAATCCTCTCTACAACACCCACCATGAGCGTGCTTAGACCTAGTTCCCACCCTGTTAATCCTCTCTACAACACCCACCATGAGCGAGCTTAGACCTAGTTCCAACCCTGTTAATCCTCTCTACAACACCCACCATGAGCGTGCTTAGACCTAGTTCCCACCCTGTTAATCCTCTCTACAACACCCACCATGAGCGTGCTTAGACCTAGTTCCCACCCTGTTAATCCTCTCTACAACACCCACCATGAGCGTGCTTAGACCTAGTTCCAACCCTGTTAATCCTCTCTACAACACCCACCATGAGCGTGCTTAGACCTAGTTCCCACCCTGTTAATCCTCTCTACAACACCCACCATGAGCGTGCTTAGACCTAGTTCCCACCCTGTTAATCCTCTCTACAACACCCACCATGAGCGTGCTTAGACCTAGTTCCAACCCTGTTAATCCTCTCTACAACACCCACCATGAGCGTGCTTAGACCTAGTTCCAACCCTGTTAATCCTCTCTACAACACCCACCATGAGCGAGCTTAGACCTAGTTCCAACCCTGTTAATCCTCTCTACAACACCCACCATGAGCGTGCTTAGACCTAGTTCCCACCCTGTTAATCCTCTCTACAACACCCACCATGAGCGTGCTTAGACCTAGTTCCCACCCTGTTAATCCTCTCTACAACACCCACCATGAGCGTGCTTAGACCTAGTTCCAACCCTGTTAATCCTCTCTACAACACCCACCATGAGCGTGCTTAGACCTAGTTCCAACCCTGTTAATCCTCTCTACAACACCCACCATGAGCGTGCTTAGACCTAGTTCCAACCCTGTTAATCCTCTCTACAACACCCACCATGAGCGTGCTTAGACCTAGTTCCAACCCTGTTAATCCTCTCTACAACACCCACCATGAGCGTGCTTAGACCTAGTTCCAACCCTGTTAATCCTCTCTACAACACCCACCATGAGCGTGCTTAGACCTAGTTCCAACCCTGTTAATCCTCTCTACAACACCCACCATGAGCGTGCTTAGACCTAGTTCCCACCCTGTTAATCCTCTCTACAACACCCACCATGAGCGAGCTTAGACCTAGTTCCAACCCTGTTAATCCTCTCTACAACACCCACCATGAGCGTGCTTAGACCTAGTTCCAACCCTGTTAATCCTCTCTACAACACCCACCATGAGCGTGCTTAGACCTAGTTCCAACCCTGTTAATCCTCTCTACAACACCCACCATGAGCGTGCTTAGACCTAGTTCCAACCCTGTTAATCCTCTCTACAACACCCACCATGAGCGTGCTTAGACCTAGTTCCAACCCTGTTAATCCTCTCTACAACACCCACCATGAGCGTGCTTAGACCTAGTTCCCACCCTGTTAATCCTCTCTACAACACCCACCATGAGCGTGCTTAGACCTAGTTCCCACCCTGTTAATCCTCTCTACAACACCCACCATGAGCGTGCTTAGACCTAGTTCCCACCCTGTTAATCCTCTCTACAACACCCACCATGAGCGTGCTTAGACCTAGTTCCAACCCTGTTAATCCTCTCTACAACACCCACCATGAGCGTGCTTAGACCTAGTTCCAACCCTGTTAATCCTCTCTACAACACCCACCATGAGCGTGCTTAGACCTAGTTCCCACCCTGTTAATCCTCTCTACAACACCCACCATGAGCGTGCTTAGACCTAGTTCCAACCCTGTTAATCCTCTCTACAACACCCACCATGAGCGTGCTTAGACCTAGTTCCAACCCTGTTAATCCTCTCTACAACACCCACCATGAGCGTGCTTAGACCTAGTTCCAACCCTGTTAATCCTCTCTACAACACCCACCATGAGCGTGCTTAGACCTAGTTCCCACCCTGTTAATCCTCTCTACAACACCCACCATGAGCGTGCTTAGACCTAGTTCCAACCCTGTTAATCCTCTCTACAACACCCACCATGAGCGTGCTTAGACCTAGTTCCCACCCTGTTAATCCTCTCTACAACACCCACCATGAGCGTGCTTAGACCTAGTTCCCACCCTGTTAATCCTCTCTACAACACCCACCATGAGCGTGCTTAGACCTAGTTCCCACCCTGTTAATCCTCTCTACAACACCCACCATGAGCGTGCTTAGACCTAGTTCCCACCCTGTTAATCCTCTCTACAACACCCACCATGAGCGTGCTTAGACCTAGTTCCCACCCTGTTAATCCTCTCTACAACACCCACCATGAGCGTGCTTAGACCTAGTTCCCACCCTGTTAATCCTCTCTACAACACCCACCATGAGCGTGCTTAGACCTAGTTCCCACCCTGTTAATCCTCTCTACAACACCCACCATGAGCTTAGACCTAGTTCCAACCCTGTTAATCCTCTCTACAACACCCACCATGAGCGTGCTTAGACCTAGTTCCAACCCTGTTAATCCTCTCTACAACACCCACCATGAGCTTAGACCTAGTTCCCACCCTGTTAATCCTCTCTACAACACCCACCATGAGCGTGCTTAGACCTAGTTCCAACCCTGTTAATCCTCTCTACAACACCCACCATGAGCGTGCTTAGACCTAGTTCCAACCCTGTTAATCCTCTCTACAACACCCACCATGAGCGTGCTTAGACCTAGTTCCAACCCTGTTAATCCTCTCTACAACACCCACCATGAGCGTGCTTAGACCTAGTTCCAACCCTGTTAATCCTCTCTACAACACCCACCATGAGCTTAGACCTAGTTCCCAACCTGTTAATCCTCTCTACAACACCCACCATGAGCGTGCTTAGACCTAGTTCCAACCCTGTTAATCCTCTCTACAACACCCACCATGAGCGTGCTTAGACCTAGTTCCAACCCTGTTAATCCTCTCTACAACACCCACCATGAGCGTGCTTAGACCTAGTTCCCACCCTGTTAATCCTCTCTACAACACCCACCATGAGCGTGCTTAGACCTAGTTCCCACCCTGTTAATCCTCTCTACAACACCCACCATGAGCGTGCTTAGACCTAGTTCCCACCCTGTTAATCCTCTCTACAACACCCACCATGAGCGTGCTTAGACCTAGTTCCAACCCTGTTAATCCTCTCTACAACAACCACCATGAGCGAGCTTAGACCTAGTTCCAACCCTGTTAATCCTCTCTACAACACCCACCATGAGCGTGCTTAGACCTAGTTCCAACCCTGTTAATCCTCTCTACAACACCCACCATGAGCGTGCTTAGACCTAGTTCCAACCCTGTTAATCCTCTCTACAACACCCACCATGAGCGTGCTTAGACCTAGTTCCCACCCTGTTAATCCTCTCTACAACACCCACCATGAGCGTGCTTAGACCTAGTTCCAACCCTGTTAATCCTCTCTACAACACCCACCATGAGCGTGCTTAGACCTAGTTCCAACCCTGTTAATCCTCTCTACAACACCCACCATGAGCGTGCTTAGACCTAGTTCCAACCCTGTTAATCCTCTCTACAACACCCACCATGAGCGTGCTTAGACCTAGTTCCCACCCTGTTAATCCTCTCTACAACACCCACCATGAGCGTGCTTAGACCTAGTTCCAACCCTGTTAATCCTCTCTACAACACCCACCATGAGCGTGCTTAGACCTAGTTCCAACCCTGTTAATCCTCTCTACAACACCCACCATGAGCGTGCTTAGACCTAGTTCCAACCCTGTTAATCCTCTCTACAACACCCACCATGAGCGTGCTTAGTCCAGGTTTAATGCAGCTGGTCGGGATAGCCTGAGGCCAACTAACAGCACTATTGTAGGAAGACAGGGAGAGGGATGCAGGGGTAAATACAAAAAAGGGAGGGGCGAGAGAGAGTATAGAGAGGGCAATGGAGTGAGAGAGAGAGAGAGCCGGAAATGGAGAGAGAGAAAGATAATGTGTTTATGTTAATATGGTTCATTAAAAGCAGAGAGAAAGATAATGTGTTTATGTTAATATGGTTCATTAAAAGCAGAGGGATCAGCACTGGGCTCTACCAGCAACAGATATGACCTAGGGCAATACACAGACACACACAAAACTCTGTGATGGACAGCCAGGATAGTTGATAAACGTAGCATACAGTAATTAGACATAGCCTGGGTAACATACAGTATCTAGACATAGCCTGGGTAACATACAGTATCTAGTCATAGCCTGGGTAACATACAGTATCTAGTCATAGCCTGGGTAATATACAGTAATTAGACATAGCCTGGGTAACATACAGTATCTAGTCATAGCCTGGGTAACATACAGTATCTAGTCATAGCCTGGGTAACATACAGTATCTAGTCATAGCCTGGGTAACATACAGTATCTAGTCATAGCCTGGGTAATATACAGTAATTAGACATAGCCTGGGTAACATACAGTATCTAGACATAGCCTGGGTAACATACAGTATCTAGACATAGCCTGGGTAACATACAGTATCTAGTCATAGCCTGGGTAATATACAGTAATTAGACATAGCCTGGGTAACATACAGTATCTAGTCATAGCCTGGGTAACATACAGTATCTAGTCATAGCCTGGGTAACATACAGTATCTAGTCATAGCCTGGGTAATATACAGTAATTAGACATAGCCTGGGTAATATACAGTAATTAGACATAGCCTGGGTAACATACAGTATCTAGACATAGCCTGGGTAACATACAGTATCTAGACATAGCCTGGGTAACATACAGTATCTAGACATAGCCTGGGTAACATACAGTAATTAGACATAGCCTGGGTAACATACAGTAATTAGACATAGCCTGGGTAACATACAGTAATTAGACATAGCCTGGGTAACATACAGTATCTAGTCATAGCCTGGGTAACATACAGTATCTAGTCATAGCCTGGGTAACATACAGTATCTAGTCATAGCCTGGGTAACATACAGTATCTAGTCATAGCCTGGGTAACATACAGTATCTAGTCATAGCCTGGGTAACATACAGTATCTAGTCATAGCCTGGGTAACATACAGTATCTAGTCATAGCCTGGGTAACATACAGTATCTAGACATAGCCTGGGTAACATACAGTATCTAGTCATAGCCTGGGTAACATACAGTATCTAGTCATAGCCTGGGTAACATACAGTATCTAGTCATAGCCTGGGTAACATACAGTATCTAGTCATAGCCTGGGTAACATACAGTATCTAGTCATAGCCTGGGTAACATACAGTATCTAGTCATAGCCTGGGTAACATACAGTATCTAGACATAGCCTGGGTAACATACAGTATCTAGTCATAGCCTGGGTAACATACAGTAATTAGACATAGCCTGGGTAATATACAGTATCTAGACATAGCCTGGGTAACATACAGTATCTAGTCATAGCCTGGGTAACATACAGTATCTAGACATAGCCTGGGTAATATACAGTAATTAGACATAGCCTGGGTAACATACAGTATCTAGTCATAGCCTGGGTAATATACAGTAATTAGACATAGCCTGGGTAACATACAGTATCTAGTCATAGCCTGGGTAACATACAGTATCTAGTCATAGCCTGGGTAACATACAGTATCTAGTCATAGCCTGGGTAACATACAGTATCTAGTCATAGCCTGGGTAACATACAGTATCTAGTCATAGCCTGGGTAACATACAGTATCTAGTCATAGCCTGGGTAACATACAGTATCTAGACATAGCCTGGGTAACATACAGTATCTAGTCATAGCCTGGGTAACATACAGTATCTAGTCATAGCCTGGGTAACATACAGTATCTAGTCATAGCCTGGGTAACATACAGTATCTAGTCATAGCCTGGGTAACATACAGTATCTAGTCATAGCCTGGGTAACATACAGTATCTAGACATAGCCTGGGTAACATACAGTATCTAGTCATAGCCTGGGTAACATACAGTAATTAGACATAGCCTGGGTAATATACAGTATCTAGACATAGCCTGGGTAACATACAGTATCTAGTCATAGCCTGGGTAACATACAGTATCTAGACATAGCCTGGGTAATATACAGTAATTAGACATAGCCTGGGTAACATACAGTATCTAGTCATAGCCTGGGTAATATACAGTAATTAGACATAGCCTGGGTAACATACAGTATCTAGTCATAGCCTGGGTAACATACAGTAATTAGACATAGCCTGGGTAACATACAGTATCTAGTCATAGCCTGGGTAACATACAGTATCTAGTCATAGCCTGGGTAACATACAGTATCTAGTCATAGCCTGGGTAACATACAGTAATTAGACATAGCCTGGGTAACATACAGTATCTAGTCATAGCCTGGGTAACATACAGTATCTAGACATAGCCTGGGTAATATACAGTAATTAGACATAGCCTGGGTAACATACAGTATCTAGTCATAGCCTGGGTAATATACAGTAATTAGACATAGCCTGGGTAACATACAGTATCTAGTCATAGCCTGGGTAACATACAGTAATTAGACATAGCCTGGGTAATATACAGTATCTAGACATAGCCTGGGTAACATACAGTATCTAGTCATAGCCTGGGTAACATACAGTATCTAGACATAGCCTGGGTAATATATAATATCTAGACATAGCCTGGGTAACATACAGTATCTAGTCATAGCCTGGGTAACATACAGTATCTAGTCATAGCCTGGGTAACATACAGTATCTAGACATAGCCTGGGTAATATATAATATCTAGACATAGCCTGGGTAACATACAGTATCTAGTCATAGCCTGGGTAACATACAGTATCTAGTCATAGCCTGGGTAACATACAGTATCTAGACATAGCCTGGGTAACATACAGTAATTAGACATAGCCTGGGTAATATACAGTAATTAGACATAGCCTGGGTAACATACAGTATCTAGTCATAGCCTGGGTAACATACAGTATCTAGACATAGCCTGGGTAACATACAGTAATAAGACATAGCCTGGGTAATATACAGTATCTAGACATAGCCTGGGTAACATACAGTATCTAGACATAGCCTGGGTAACATACAGTAACATAGCCTGGGTAACATACAGTAATTAGACATAGCCTGGGTAATATACAGTATCTAGACATAGCCTGGGTAACATACAGTATCTAGACGTAGCCTGGGTAACATACAGTATCTAGACATAGCCTGGGTAACATACAGTATCTAGTCATAGCCTGGGTAGCATACAGTATCTAGTCATAGCCTGGGTAACATACAGTATCTAGACATAGCCTGGGTAACATACAGTATCTAGACATAGCCTGGGTAACATACAGTATCTAGACATAGCCTGGGTAATATATAATATCTAGACATAGCCTGGGTAACATACAGTATCTAGACATAGCCTGGGTAACATACAGTAATTAGACATAGCCTGGGTAATATACAGTATCTAGACATAGCCTGGGTAATATATAATATCTAGACATAGCCTGGGTAATATACAGTAATTAGACATAGCCTGGGTAACATATAATATCTAGTCATAGCCTGGGTAACATACAGTATCTAGTCATAGCCTGGGTAATATACAGTAATTAGACATAGCCTGGGTAACATACAGTAATTAGACATAGCCTGGGTAACATACAGTAATTAGACATAGCCTGGGTAATATACAGTAATTAGACATAGCATGGGTAATATACAGTATCTAGACATAGCCTGGGTAACATATAATATCTAGTCATAGCCTGGGTAACATACAGTATCTAGTCATAGCCTGGGTAATATACAGTAATTAGACATAGCCTGGGTAACATACAGTAATTAGACATAGCCTGGGTAACATACAGTAATTAGACATAGCCTGGGTAATATACAGTAATTAGACATAGCATGGGTAATATACAGTATCTAGTCATAGCCTGGGTAACATACAGTAATTAGACATAGCCTGGGTAACATACAGTAATTAGACATAGCCTGGGTAACATACAGTAATTAGACATAGCATGGGTAACATACAGTATCTAGACATATCCTGGGTAATATACAGTATCTAGACATGGGTAACATACAGTATCTAGACATAGCCTGGGTAATATACAGTATCTAGACATGGGTAACATACAGTATCTAGACATAGCCTGGGTAATATACAGTATCTAGACATGGGTAACATACAGTAATTAGACATAGCCTGGTTAACATACAGTATCTAAACATGGGTAACATACAGTAATTAGACATAGCCTGGGTAACATACAGTATCTAGACATGGGTAACATACAGTAATTAGACATAGCTTGGGTCATATACCGTATATAGACAGCGTGGGTAACATACAGTATCTGGACAGCCTGGGTAACATACAGTTGTTAGATAGCCTGGGTAACATACAATGGCGACATAGCCTGGGTAACATACAATATCTAGACATAGCCTGAGTAACATACATTATCTAGACATTTTCTGGGTAATATACAATATCTAGACATAGCCTGAGTAACATATAGTATCTAGACATGGGTAACATACAGTAATTAGACATAGCCTGGGTAACATACAGTATCTAGACATGGGTAACATACAGTAATTAGACATAGCTTGGGTCATATACCGTATATAGACAGCGTGGGTAACATACAGTATCTGGACAGCCTGGGTAACATACAGTTGTTAGATAGCCTGGGTAACATACAATGGCGACATAGCCTGGGTAACATACAATATCTAGACATAGCCTGAGTAACATACATTATCTAGACATTTTCTGGGTAATATACAATATCTAGACATAGCCTGAGTAACATACATTATCTAGACATTTTCTGGGTAATATATAGTATCTAGACATAGCCTGAGTAACATACAGTATCTAGACATGGGTAACATACAGTAATTAGACATAGCCTGAGTAACATACAGTATCTAGACATGGGTAACATACAGTAATTAGACATAGCCTGAGTAACATACAGTATCTAGACATTTTCTGGGTAATATACAATATCTAGACATAGCCTGAGTAACATACAGTAAGAATATTTTACATTTTTTGGCCTGAATAACATGGCCTGGATATCTAACTACGGAATGTTACACAGAATACGTCTAACTACGGTATGTTACCAAGGCCACGTCTAACTACGGAATGTTACACAGAATACGTCTAACTACGGAATGTTACACAGAATACGTCTAACTACGGAATGTTACACAGAATACGTCTAACTACGGTATGTTATCCAGGCCACGTCTAACTACGGAATGTTACACAGAATACGTCTAACTACGGAATGTTACACAGAATACGTCTAACTACGGTATGTTACACAGAATACGTCTAACTACGGAATGTTACACAGAATACGTCTAACTACGGAATGTTACACAGAATACGTCTAACTACGGAATGTTACACAGAATACGTCTAACTACGGAATGTTACACAGAATACGTCTAACTACGGAATGTTACACAGAATACGTCTAACTACGGTATGTTATCCAGGCCACGTCTAACTACGGAATGTTACACAGAATACGTCTAACTACGGAATGTTACACAGAATACGTCTAACTACGGTATGTTACACAGAATACGTCTAACTACGGTATGTTATCCAGGCCACGTCTAACTACGGAATGTTACACAGAATACGTCTAACTACGGAATGTTACACAGAATACGTCTAACTACGGAATGTTACACAGAATACGTCTAACTACGGAATGTTACACAGAATACGTCTAACTACGGTATGTTATCCAGGCCACGTCTAACTACGGAATGTTACACAGAATATGTCTAAATATGTCTAACTACAGTAGAGATATAGTGCCTTCAGAAAGTTTTCAGACCCCTTGACTTTTTTCATGTTTTGTAAGAGCCTTATTCGAGAACTAATAAAATAAATACAAATATTCAGCAATTACACACAATACCCCATAATAACAAAGCAAAAACATTGTATAGAATATATTATATAGAACAATATATAGAAAACTTTTTTTTTACATAAGTATTCAGACCATTTGCCATGAGACTCGAAATTGAGCTCAGGTGCATCCTGTTTCCATTGAAAATCTTTGAGATGTTTCCACAACTTGATTGGAGTCCACCTGTTGTAAATTCAATTGATTAGACATGATTTGGAAAGGCACACACCTGTCTACATATTGTCTGACCGTTGACAGTGCATGTCAGAGCAAAAACCAAGCCATGAGGTCGAAGGAATTGTCCGAGACAGGATTATGTCGAGGCACAGATCTGGCGAAGGGTACCAAAACTTTTCTGCAGCATATAAGGTCGCCAAGAACACAGTGGCCTCCGTCATTCTAAAATAGAAGAAGTTTGGATCCACCAAGACTCTTCCTAGAGCTGGCCGCCCGGTCAAACTGAGCAATCGGGGGAGAAGGGCCTTGGTCAGGGAGTTGACCAAGAATCCGATGGTAACTCTGACAGAACTCTAGAGTTCCTCTGTGGAGATGGGAGAACCTTACAGAAGGAATCATCTCTGCAGCACTCCACTAATCAGGCCTTTATGGTAGAGTGGCCAGATGGAAGCCACTCCTCAGTAAAACACACGACAGCCCGCTTGGAGTTTGCCAAATGGCACCTAAAGACTCTCAGACCATGAGGATTGAACTCTTTGGCCTGAATGCCAAGCGCCATGTCTGGAGGAAACCTGGCACCATCCCTACGGTGAAGCATGGTGATGGCAGCATCATGCTGTAGGGATGTTTTTCAGCGACAGGGACTGGGAGACTAGTCAGGATCAAGGCAAAGATGAATGGAGCAAAGTACAGAGAGAACCTTGATGAAAACCTGCTCCAGAGCCCTCAGTACCTCAGACTGGGGCGAAGGTTCACATTCCAACAGGACAACGACCCTAAGCACATAGTAAAGACAACGCAGGAGTGGCTTCGGGACAAGTCTCTGAATGTCCTTGAGTGGCCCAGCCAGAGACTTGAACACGATTGAACATCTCTGGAGAGACCTGAAAAAGCTGTGCAGCAATGCTCCCCATCCAACCTGACAGAGCTTGAGAGGATATGCAGTGAAGAATGGGAGAAACTCCCCAAATACAGGTGTGCCAAGCTTGTAGTGTCAAACTCAAGAAGACTCGAGGCTGTAATCGCTGCCAAAGGTGCTTCAACAAAGTACTGAGTAAAGGGTCTGAATACTTATGTAAATGTGATGTCAGTTTTTTCTTTTTAGAAATTAGCAACAAAAAAATAATAATTTTACTGTTTTTGCCTGGTCATTATGTGCTATTATGTGTAGATTGAGTATTTGTAAATCAATTTTAGTGTAACTCTGTAACATAACAAAATGTGGAAAAGTCAATGGATCTGGATATTTTCCGAATCACTGTATACAGTACTTTAAAAACATTATTCACTGTTACCCGGGGACATTCAGACGAGTCTTATGAGGCATCTTAGAGCAAAACAACCAAGATGCTCCCGAGTCTCATTTTCCATAGAGGGGTAATAGTTTGTAGGCCAAACCGGTCGGCCGCTACGGATGTTTTCATGAGAAGACCAATTTTTGGGGTGTCTCATGGTCTGACAAGCCCCGCTCTAGCTCTGTCACCTTTCATCACAGATGTGGAAGTGTGACATTGGCGGATGCATCCAACGTAACAAAAAAAAAACTTGATATTTAGCTTAAACTGACAGATTTCTATGGGGATTGTTGTATTGTGCTAATTAGATTGGCCACGTACATCGACCTTAGGGGGAGACAAGCTTAGGCCCTAGAGAAAGATAGAGATGTGCCGGTGCAATGTTCCCCATTTGGGATTTCTTTATACTTGTCAGATAGGATACTGCTGATACAGGCGTACAGAATGCACATTCATACATTTTCAATCAGAATGTTATTCATGAAGATTAACATTAATATTCGATTAAAGGAGTAACTCTGGTAGGCCTAAAACATTCTTCCTCACCTCAAGTTAAGCTGTCTGAGTCTGGCCTAAGTCTAAATATATATAGCTGGTGCTCGCTGCCTTCATAGGCCTGCAGTAGCTAAGTCTAAATATATATAGCTGGTGCTCGCTGCCTTCATAGGCCTGCAGTAGCTAAGTCTAATAATAGCCATACCATACATAACATTCACCAAATGTTTACTTTATTAGGGTAATATCAGAAGTAAGTCAAGTAATTGTTTATTGGGAAAATACGAACAGGTTATTATAGTCATACCAAGCATTTCGCTACACTCGAAATAACATCTGCTAATCATGTGTATGTGACCAATAATATATGATTTGATTTGATTTATATTCGCTGCATTGAATTAAGTTTTGCATCCTGTCCTCTCTGGTTTTTCTTTTTCGTGGTTTGAGTTTGAGTGGCATAGTAGGTCTACAGGTAATTCAATTTTTTTGACTCAAACACAAAGTTACAGCCTATATTGCAGTTATTACCATTAAAGGTGATTGGCCTACCATAGGCCTACCATATGCCTACCCAACAAATGACAGCAATAGGCTAATGATATCTAGACACCCTAGAGTTGATGTCTGCGCCCCTGTGGAAATAAAAGTAGCATAATCTAAATCCCCATAAAAATCTGTTGGTTCAAGCTAGAAATCTGTTTTAATTTTGCATTGGATGTTTCTCAATCCACCGGATCCGCCAGTGTCGCACTTCCCCATCTTCTGGTGAAAGGTGACAAAGCTAGAGTGGTGTTTGTCAGACCATGAGACATCCCGAAACTCCGTCTTCTCACAAAATCGTCTGTAGCTTCCGAATGGTTTGGCCTACAAACTATCTATGGAAAGATGAATCTTACAAACACTTCCATGTCGGTGCGAACACGTACATGGTGGTTGTTTAGGACGACCCATAGGCCTCACAAGACTCGTCTGAAGGTCCCCTGGTACCAGTTGAACAACTTAATGGAAGTATATATGGAGACTGTTTAGTGACAGAATTAAAGGGGTTAAAAACATGTAAAAATATAATAATTAACAAATGTTTCCTGATCTTTCTCTGAGACATATGACATATATTTTTATACTTAAAATGTCAAATCAAATAGCTAAACGATCCTTGGTACGACCTTAAAACAATTCCATATAGTTTAGTAGAAGCCCCCACCCCTGGATTATTAAATAGGCCTAACGAACAAATCAAATCAAATGTATTTATATAGCCCTTCTTACATCAGCTGATATCTCAAAGTGCTGTACAGAAACCCAGCCTAAAACCCCAAACAGCAAGCAATGCAGGTGTAGAAGCACGGTGGCTTGGAAAAACTCCCTAGAAAGGCCAAAATCTAGGAAGAAACCTAGAGAGGAACCAGGCTATGAGGGGTGGCCAGTCCTCTTCTGGCTGTGCCGGGTGGAGATTATAACAGAACATGGCCAAGATGTTCAAATGTTCATAAATGACCAGCATGGTCAAATAATAATAATCACAGTAGTTGTCGAGGGTGCAACAAGTCAGCACCTCAGGAGTAAATGTCAGTTGGCTTTTCATAGCCGATAAATAATTGATAACATAAAAAATATATATAAATGAAAGGTAGAAATGGCATCAAACCTGAGTAGCGATTTGCACACTGTCCATTTGGCCGACGTTCTTCTTATCTTTGTCCACCCACAGAGGACAATCCCCTTGGGATCTGTTCACTATACTCTTTCTCCTCTTTCACTTCAATGAAAAATAAATACATCTTCGCAATCAACAGTAGCCTCACTCTTTCTCTCTCAGCATGTGGGGTGAAGAGCCGGAACCAATTTCAGCTGGACAGAAGCTATATGTTTTATTGAGTTGCAATTGGATGACCGACAAGCTCGTGCAGTTCTCATCACACAAACACTAAATTAACAGAGGACAGGTCCAATTGGGTCCAGTCATACATGAGAAACGTGGCAATTATATTAGACCTGACCCAGATCCGAGACAAAAGTCCGAATTTAGGACTCGGACCCGCTTCAGATCTCAGAATTTCAGGTCTGTTGAAACCTTGAAGACCTCTAGTTTAAGGTAATGGTGTCGTGATAGTTGGATATTTAAGGTAATGGTGTCGTGATAGTAGGATATTTAAGGTAATGGTGTCGTGATAATAGGATATTTAAGGTAATGGTGTCGTGATAATAGGATATTTAAGGTAATGGTGTTGTGATAGTAGGATATTTAAGGTAATGGTGTTGTGATAGTAGGATATTTAAGGTAATGGTGTTGTGATAATAGGATACTGAAGGTAATGGTGTCGTGATAATAGGATACTGAAGGTAATGGTGTCGTGATAATAGGATACTGAAGGTAACGGTGTCGTGATAATAGGATACTGAAGGTAATGGTGTCGTGATAATAGGATATTTAAGGTAATGGTGTCGTGATAATAGGATACTGAAGGTAATGGTGTCGTGATAATAGGATATTTAAGGTAATGGTGTCGTGATAATAGGATACTGAAGGTAATGGTGTCGTGATAATAGGATACTGAAGGTAATGGTGTCGTGATAATAGGATATTGAAGGTAATGGTGTCGTGATAATAGGATATTTAAGGTAATGGTGTCGTGATAATATGATATTTAAGGTAATGGTGTCGTGATAATAGGATATTTAAGGTAATGGTGTTGTGATAATATGATATTTAAGGTAATGGTGTCGTGATAATAGGATATTTAAGGTAATGGTGTCGCGATAATAGGATATTGAAGGTAATGGTGTCGTGATAATAGGATATTGAAGGTAATGGTGTCGTGATAATAGGATACTTAAGGTAATGGTGTCGTGATAATAGGATACTTAAGGTAATCCTCGCAGTTAGCTAAATGAAAGACTATATTATTCTACACCAATGCTAAATGTCTATCAGTGCTAATACACTAACTATAGCAAATTAATAGCTATTCTATTTGAGGCTTTAGCAATTGATTGGTAATTACACACACACACTCCCAGTCTGAGAGCTCAGGGCGGTGCCCCAGTCGAGTCCTGGAGGCCGGTTTGTGGCGCTGTGATAAAACGCTGTGATAACACTCTGAGAACGCTGTCACAGCACAACTGGGAGAACACATACACACTGCTGGATCCTGAGTTGAAGCACATTTGCACTTCTGAGACATACTTAACCCACATGCTTTCTGCATGAACATGTATTTTAACCACATTTTCTTCCTTTGTCTGTGTTTGTGGATGAAAGTTAGTAGTTTCATACGTGGTCAAACGCTGCAGAGCAGCTTTAGCATGGAGAGAAGCTGGACCTCCTTAACACTTCAACGACTTTAGCTCCAGGTCTGCCTCCACACACACAGTCCCAAAATAGCAAATAGACAGAACCAAACTTGATCCAAAATAAAAATGGAATATTCCAGCAAACTTGATCCAAAATAAGTTATGTCCCCCAGATCAAACAGAAGGGGGAACTAACAAAGGGTCACTGACCAACAACCAAAACGAAACAGGTGGGGTTTCATGAGGGGTTCTGAAAACCCCTCATGGGGGTGTCCACTGAAAGTTGACTAGCAACAACTGGAACCTAAAAAAGACACCCACCCTGAATTGTAAACCCGGCGTCTTTCTAGAGCTACGACCTGAAGATTAATGACGTCATCATGACTCCGCCCTGTTGTTTTTCAGAGTTCCCAGTTGTTTTGAAAAGCACCATAAATCCATAGAATGCGAGACTTTGATGACAACATTTGCCTACGAAGGACCCCCGTGCCACCTTCCTGTTGAAATGACTCCAAAAATGTCTTGTATGCTGCTGCATAAATGATGTAATATGCCAGGGAGATGTGTATACTGTAGCTAAGAAAGTAATACTAAGTGTATGTTGTGTAGTTAGATGTTAGTAGCCCATGTGCGTCACCCTAATAATTTGGTCTATTAACCCTCTTAAATTTTGTCTACTGTTCTGACTTGGTGGTGCACATGTAGCTTATAACCTGTTTTAGAGAAATGTAATCATCGAATATTGTAAGAGCTTTCGTTGTCTGCTTATATTACCCCTTTATTTATCCTACGGTTCTGATTTGTTGTACAGGGAGAACACTGTAAGAATGGCTCAAGTACGCTTCTATAACTCTGGCCGGACAAAAACTAATCTCCAAAAGCAGACTCTCATATCCAGAGCCATGCAATGCAGGTGTAGGAGCACGGTGGCTAGGAAAAACTCCCTAGAAAGGCCAAAACCTAGGAAGAAACCTAGAGAGGAACCAGGCTATGAGGGGTGGTCAGTCCTCTTCTGGCTGTGCTGGGTAGAGAGGAACCAGGCTATGAGGGGTGCCCAGTCCTCTTCTGGCTGTGCCGGGTGGAGATTATAACAGAACAGGGCCAAGATTTTCAAATGTTCATAAATGACCAGCATGGTCAAATAATAATAATCACAGTGGTTGTCGAGGGTGCAACAAGTCAGCAGGTCTGGGACAGATAGCACGTCCGGTGAACAGGTCAGGGTTCCATAGCCGAAGGCAGAACAGTTGAAACTGGAGCAGCAGCACGGCCAGGTGGACTCTGGACAGCAAGGAGTTATCATGCCAGGTAGTCCTGAGGCATGGTCCTAGGGCTCAGTTCCTCCGAGAGAGAGAAAGAAAGAAAGAGAGAAAGAGAGAATTAGAGAGAGCATACTTAAATTCACACAGGTCACCGGATAAGACAGGAGAAATACTCCAGATATAACAGACTGACCCTAGCCCCCCGACACATAAACTACTGCAGCATAAATACTGGAGGCTGAGACAGGAGGGGTCAGGAGACACTGTGGCCCCATCCGATGATACCCCCGGACAGGGCCAAACAGGCAGGATATAACCCCACCCACTTTGCCAAAGCACAGCCCCCACACCACTAGAGAGATATCTTCAACCACCAACTTACCATCCTGAGACAAGGCCGAGTATAGCCCACAAAGATCTCCGCCACGGCACAACCCAAGGGGTGGCGTCAACCAAGACAGGAAGACCACGTCAGTGACTCAACCCACTCAAGTGATGCACCCCTCCTAGGGACGGCATGGAAGAACACCAGTAAGCCAGTGACTCGGCCCCTGTAATAGGGTTAGAGGCAGAGAATCCCAGTGGAGAGAGGGGAACCGGCCAGGCAGAGACAGCAAGGGTGGTTTGTTGCTCCAGAGCCTTTCCGTTCACCTTCACACTCCTGGGCCAGACTACTCTCAATCATAAGACCTACTGAAGAGATGAGTCTTCAGTAAAGACTTAAAGGTTGAGACCGAGTCTGCGTCTCTCACATAGGTAGGCAGACCAATCCATAAAAATGGAGCTCTATAGGAGAAAGCCCTGCCTCCAGCTGTTTGATTAGAAATTCTAGGGACAGTTAAGAGGCCTGCGTCTTGTGACCGTAGCGTACGTGTAGGTATGTACGGCAGGACCAAATCGTAAAGATAGGTAGCAGCAAGCCCTTAATGCTTTGTAGGTTAGCAGTAAAACCTTGAAATCAGCCCTTGCCTTAACAGGAAGCCAGTGTAGAGAGGCTAGCACTGGAGTATTATGATAAAATGTTTTGGTTCTAGTCAGGATTCTAGCAGCCGTATTTAGCACTAACTGAAGTTTATTTAGTGCTTTATCCGGGTAGCCGGAGAGTAAAGCATTGCAATTGTCTAACCTAGAAGTAACAAAAGCATGGATTCATTTTTCTGCATCATTTTTGGTCAGAAAAATTCAGATTTTTGCAATGTTAAGTAGATGGAAAAAAGCTGTCCTTGAAACAGTCTTGATATGTTCGTCAAAAGAGAGATCAGGGTCCAGAGTAACGCCGAGGTCCTTCACAGTTTTATTTGAGACGACTGTACAACCATCAAGATTAATTGTCAGATTCAACAGAAGATCTCCTTGTTTCTTGGGACCTAGAACAAGCATCTCTGTTTTGTCCGAGTTTAAAAGTAGAAAGTGTGCAGCCATCCACTTCCTTATGTCTGAAACACAGGCTTCTAGGGAGGGTAATTTTGGGGCTTCGCCATATTTCATTGAAATGTACAGCTGTGTGTCATCCGCATAGCAGTGAAAGTTAACATTATGTTTTCGAATGACATCCCCAAGAGGTAAAATATATAGTGAAAACAATAGTGGTCCTAAAATGGAACCTTGAGGAACACCGAAATTTACAGTAGATTTGTCAGAGGACAAACCATTCACAGAGACAAATTGATATCTTTCCGACAGATAAACCAGGCCAGAACTTGTCCGTGTAGACCAATTTGGGTTTCCAATCTCTCCAAAAGAATGTGGTGATCGATGGTATCAAAGGCAGCACTAAGGTCTAGGAGCACGAGGACAGATGCAGAGCCTCGGTCTGACGACATTAAAAAGTCATTTACCACCTTCACAAGTGCAGTCTCAGTGCTAGTTGCTGCACAGCAGCGTTTTCTAAAATGTTTGAGAGGAATGGAAGATTCGATATAGGCCGATAGTTTTTTATATTTTCTGGGTCAAGGTTTGGCTTTTTCAAGAGAGGCTTTATTACTGCCACTTTTAGTGAGTTTGGTACACATCCGGTGGATAGAGAGCCGTTTATTATGTTCAACATAGGAGGGCCAAGAACAGGAAGCAGCTCTTTCAGTAGTTTAGTTGGAATAGGCTCCAGTATGCAGCTTGAAGGTTTAGAGGCCATGATTATGTTCATCATTGTGTCAAGAGATATAGTACTCAAACACTTGAGTGTCTCTCTTGATCCTAGGTCCTGGCAGAGTTGTGCAGACTCAGGACAACTGAGCTTTGGAGGAATAGGCAGATTCAAAGAGGAGTCCGTAATTTGCTTTCTAATGATCATGATCTTTTCCTCAAAAAAGTTCATGAATTCATTACTGCTGAGGTGAAAGCCATCCTCTCTTGGGGAATGCTGCTTTTTAGTTAGCTTTGCGACAGTATCAAAAATACATTTTGTATTGTTCTAATTTTCCTCAATTAAGTTGGAAAAATAGGATGATCGAGCAGCAGTGAGGGCTCTTCGATACTGCACGGTACTGTCTTTCCAAACTAGTCGGAAGACTTCCAGTTTGGTGTGGCGCCATTTCCGTTCCAATTTTCTGGAAGCTTGCTTCAAAGCTCGGGTATTTTCTGTATACCAGGGAGCTAGTTTCTTATGACAAATTTAGGAGTGCAACTGCATCTAGGGTATTGCGCAAGGTTAAATTGAGTTACTCAGTTAGGTTGTTAACTGATTTTTGTCCTCTGACGTGCTTGGGTAGGCAGAGGGAGTCTGGAAGGGCATCAAGGAATCTTTGTGTTGTCTGAGAATTTATAGCACGACTTTTGATGCTCCTTGGTTGGGGTCTGAGCAGATTATTTGTTGCGATTGCAAACGTAATAAAATGGTGGTCTGATAGTCCAGGATTATGAGGAAAAACATTAAGATCCACAACATTTATTCCATGGGACAAAACCAGGTCCAGAGTATGACTGTGACAGTGAGTAGGTCCAGAGACATGTTGGACAAAACCCACTGAGTCGATGATGGCTCCGAAAGCCTTTTGGAGTGGGTCTGTGGACTTCTCCATGTGAATATTTATCGAATGGCTCATGTTCCTGTTCCCGTTCCATGTGATCAAGCTATAACTTCTGTTGCTCCAATTTTGCAATTACTTCTGTGTGTGTGTGTGTGTGTGTGTGTGTGTGTGTGTGTGTGTGTGTGTGTGTGTGTGTGTGTGTGTGTGTGTGTGTGTGTGTGTGTGTGTGTGTGTGTGTGTGTGTGTATCTCTCTGGAAGGCTTAAGATGGAAGGTATATTCAACCTGATCTCATACTTTCACTTCGGAATTTGCCGCAATTGGATGAAAGGCGATTTTTTGCTCATTCATTCCACGTGGTTACAGGATTAAAACAGAAACAACACAAAGGTATTAATTCAGGTTAAAGTTAGGGCTATGGTTTGGGGAAGGCTTGAAACTAAAAGTAATGTGTTGCTTCCATTAGGTATTATCAAGTACTCTCCCTGCTTGGTAGTGTGATGTAAGCCGTGCTCTCTGAGTTCAAGCCCAGTGCCATCGTTCTTTTAGGGGGGTGAGCACATTCTGTATATCGACATCCTCAGGACTTTTTCAAATGTTCAAAATCAACGGTGCTTTTCTTGAGATCAGCCTGGTATGTCAGACTGAATAATTAGTAATTTAGCAGACACTCTTCTCCAGAGCAACTGACAGTAGTGAGTCATACATGTTCATACTAGTCCCCCATGGGAATTGAACTCATAACCCTGGCACTGCTAGCCCCATGCACTACCAACTGAGCTACACGGGTCTCTAGAGTTTCACACCTCTACAGTTATTCCCAACCAACCAAACCCCTTACACACTAATGAGAGAGAGAGATTGAGAGAGTGGAGAAATACAGACAGTCTATCTCCATCTCCTGTCTCTGACACATTGACATGCAGGCTGTGTGTGTGTGTGTGTGTGTGTTAGTGTGTGTGTGTGTGTGTGTGTGTGTGTGTGTGTGTGTGTGTGTGTGTGTGTGTGTGTGTGTGTGTGTGTGTGTGTGTGTGTGTGTGTGTGTGTGTGTGTGTGTGTGTTAGAGGATAATTGCCAAACTGTTGGGACCTGAGCTCTGGCCAGTCTGTCAAAGCAGGCGTGACAAAACCTCCAATCAACCCTGGAGAGAGAGGGGAAAAGAGAGAGACAGATAGAAGTGGAATATTTTTTAACATTATCTATCTTAGAAATAATAATAACAATAATAACAATCTCACACTCAGTTGTGTAACGGCTGTCTAATTCCTCCTCCTCGGATGAGGGTCGGACCAAAACGCAGCGTTGTATGATGACATAATGAATATTTATTAAAGAAAGACGAACACGAAAAAACACTTGGAAAATACAAAAACAACAAAACGACGTAGACAGACCTGAACTTGAGAATTACATATACACGAAGAACGCACGAACAGGTACAGACTACACAAATGAACGAAACCACGAAACAGTCCCGTGTGGTAGACACAGACACAGGAACAATCACCCACAAACAAACAGTGAGAACAGCCTACCTTAATATGGTTCTCAATCAGAGGAAACGTCAAACACCTGCCTCTAATTGAGAACCATATCAGGCAACACATTAAACCCAACATAGAAACACAATACATAGAATGCCCACCCCAACTCACGCCCTGACCAACTAAACACATACAAAAACAAGAGAAACAGGTCAGGAACGTGACAAGTTGGTGCAAATTTGTCCAAAATGTATTTTTTGGGGTCATTTTTGTGATGCTTAATTTGTCCGAAAATAAACACATTTTTTGTGCAACTTCATTCATAGGAAATCCATGTTTGGTGTTCAGACTTCGGAACAACCTTTTGAAAAGTTATTAGAGCAATGAATGATGGGAAATGGTGTTCTACACTGCCTTGTGTCCCACATTTCTATAAATAACTAACATGATAACAACCATTGTTAATCAACCAGGTTGTCAATGAGATAATTATAATATAATAGTAGCCTTACATTTGTTTGTTTTTTATTAATGCCAATGCTGTTTTCTAAGCTTGTTTAGACTTAATACTTTGGGATACTGGTTCTATGTCAGATTTTATGAGGGTTGCCAGATTGAATTAAAAAGCTGTTCTATGTCTGATTTTATGAGGGTTGCCAGATTGAATTAAAAAGCTGTTCTATGTCTGATTTTATGAGGGTTGCCAGATTGAATTAAAAAACGGTTCTATGTCTGATTTTATGAGGGTTGCCAGATTGAAATAAAAAGCTGTTCTATGTCAGATTTTATGAGGGTTGCCAGATTGAATTAAAAAGCTGTTCTATGTCAGATTTTATGAGGGTTGCCAGATTGAAATAAAAAGCTGTTCTATGTCAGATTTTATGAGGGTTGCCAGATTGAATTAAAAAGCTGTTCTATGTCAGATTTTATGAGGGTTGCCAGATTGAATTAAAAAGCTGTTCTATGTCAGATTTTATGAGGGTTGCCAGATTGAAATAAAAAGCTGTTCTATGTCAGATTTTATGAGGGTTGCCAGATTGAATTAAAAAGCTGTTCTATGTCAGATTTTATGAGGGTTGCCAGATTGAATTAAAAAGCTGTTCTATGTCAGATTTTATGAGGGTTGCCAGATTGAATTAAAAAGCTGTTCTATGTCAGATTTTATGAGGGTTGCCAGATTGAAATAAAAAGCTGTTCTATGTCAGATTTTATGAGGGTTGCCAGATTGAATTAAAAAGCTGTTCTATGTCAGATTTTATGAGGGTTGCCAGATTGAAATAAAAAGCTGTTCTATGTCAGATTTTATGAGGGTTGCCAGATTGAAATAAAAAGCTGTTCTATGTCAGATTTTATGAGGGTTGCCAGATTGAATTAAAAAGCTGTTCTATGTCAGATTTTATGAGGGTTGCCAGATTGAATTAAAAAGCTGTTCTATGTCAGATTTTATGAGGGTTGCCAGATTGAAATAAAAAGCTGTTCTATGTCAGATTTTATGAGGGTTGCCAGATTGAATTAAAAAGCTGTTCTATGTCAGATTTTATGAGGGTTGCCAGATTGAATTAAAAAGCTGTATTGGCCTGTGTTTTTGTGGTATTGATTAAGGTATTTGATTGGGCAATGTGAATACATTTTCATGATGGGAAATTAATCAATCAATAAATGTGGGGAAACAGAAGAACTGCAAAAAAAAATCTGTTTGGTTTAAATTCCACTGGTGCAACTGCATGGTATTTACAACTATAACGAGTCTGGACTGATCAATTAAGACATATCTATAATGAGTCTGGACTATGATCAATAAGACATATCTATAATGAGTCTGGACTGATCAATAAGACATATCTATAATGAGTCTGCACTGATCAATAAGACATATCTATAATGAGTCTGCACTGATCAATAAGACATATCTATAATGAGTCTGGACTGATCAATAAGACATATCTATAATGAGTCTGGACTGATCAATTAGACATATCTATAATGAGTCTGCACTGATCAATAAGACATATCTATAATGAGTCTGCACTGATCAATAAGACATATCTATAATGAGTCTGGACTACGATCAATAAGACATATCTATAATGAGTCTGCACTGATCAATAAGACATATCTATAATGAGTCTGGACTGATCAATAAGACATATCTATAATGAGTCTGCACTGATCAATAAGACATATCTATAATGAGTCTGGACTGATCAATAAGACATATCTATAATGAGTCTGGACTACGATCAATAAGACATATCTATAATGAGTCTGCACTGATCAATAAGACATATCTATAATGAGTCTGGACTACGATCAATAAGACATATCTATAATGAGTCTGCACTGATCAATAAGACATATCTATAACGAGTCTGGATCATGTAGTAACCAAAAAAGTGTAAAATCAAAATATATTTTATATTTGAGATTCTTGACAGCTTGCACACTCTTGGCATTCTCTCAACCAGCTTCATCAGGTAGTCACATGGAATGCATTTCAATTAACAGGTTCATTTGTGGAATTTCATTCCTTCCTAATGTGTTTGAGCCAATCAGTTGCATTGTGAAAAGGTAGGGGTGGTATACAGAATAATTTTTGGCAAAAGACCAAGTCCACATTATGGCAAGAACAGCTCAAATAACCAAAGAGAAACAATTACTTTAAGAAATTAAGGTCAGTCAATCTGGAAAATTTCAAGAACTTCAAGTGCAGTCGCAAAAACCATCAAGCGCTATGATGAAACTGGCTCTCATGAGGACCGTCACAGGAAATGAAGACCCAGAGTTACCTCTGCTGCAGATAAGTTAATTAGAGTTACCAGCCTCAGAAATTGCCGCCCAAATAAATGCTTCACAGAGTTCAAGTAACAGACACATCTCAACATCAACTGTTCAGAGGAGACTGCGTGAATCAGGCCTTCCAGGTCGAATTGCTGCAAAGAAACCACTACTGAAGGACACCAATAAAAATAAAAGTCTTGCTTGGGCCAAGAAACACGAGCAATGGACATTAGACCAGTGGAAATCTGTCCTTTGGTCTGATGAGTCCAAATTTGAGATTTTTGGTTCCAACCGCCGTGTCTTTGTGGGACACAGAGTAGATGAATGGAAGGTCTTTGTATGTGTGGTTCCCACTGTGAAGCATGGAAGAGGTGGTGTGGGGGTGCTTTGCTGGTGACACCATCTGTGATTTATTTAGAATCCAAGGCATACT
>NW_024060097.1:87500-130737 GCF_016432855.1 Salvelinus namaycush
GATGCATACAAAGCTCTCCCCGTCCTCAATTTGGCAAATCCGACCATAATTCTATCCTCCTGATTCCTGCTTACAAGCAAAAACTAAAGCAGGAAGTGCCAGGGACTCGCTCAATATGGAAGTGGTCAGATGGCGCGGATGCTATGCTACAGGACTGTTTTGCTAGCACAGATTGGAATACGGGAGTATACCACCTCAGTCATCGGCTTCATCAATAAGTGATTCAATGACGCCGTCACCACAGCAACCATACGTACATATCCCAACCAGAAGCCATGGATTACAGGCAACATCTGCATCGAGCTAAAGGCTAGAGCTGCCGCTTTCAAGCGGGAGACTAATCCGGATGCCTATAAGAAATCCCGCTACCCCCTCAGACGAATCATCAAACAAGAAAAGCGTCAATACAGGATTAAGATTGAATCCTACTACACCGGCTCTGATGCTCGTCAGATGTGGCAGGGCTTAAAAAAATATTACGGACTACAAAGGGAAACCAAGACGTGAGCTGCCCAGTGACGCGAGCTGACCAGACTAGCTTAATGCCTTTTCTGCACGCTTTGAGGCAAGCAACACTGAAGCATGCACGAGAGCACCAGTTGTTCTGGATGACTGTGTGATAACGCTCTTGGTAGCCGATGTGAGCAAGACCTTTAAACAGGTCAACATTCATAAAGCCGTGGGGCCAGATGGATTACCAGGACGTGTACTCAAAGCATGCACGGACCAACTGGCAAGTGTCTTCACTGACATTTTCAACCTCTCCCCGACTGAGTCTGTAATACCTACATGTTTCAAGCAGACCAAAATAGTCACTGTGCCCAAGGTGGCGAAGGTAACCTGCCTAAATGAATACCGCTCATGGACACCAAGGAACTTGAAACTCTCAACCCGCTCCACTACAACCCTGTCGATGGTAATGGGTGTCTGTTCGGCCCGCCTTTTCCTGTAGTCCACGATCAGCTCCTTTGTCTTGCTGACATTGAGGGAGAGGTTGTTGTCCTGGCACCACACTGTCAGTTCTCTGACCTCCTCCCTATAGACTATCTCATCGTTGTCGGTGATCAGAAATACCACTGTTGTGTCATCAGCGAACTTAATGATGGTGCTGGAGTTGTGTTTGGCCATGCAGTCGTGGGTGAACAAGGAGTACAAGAGGGGACTGAGCACACACCCCTGAGAGGCCCCTGTGTTGAGGATCGGCGTGGCGGGTGTGTTGTTACCTACTCTTACCACCTGGCGGCGGCCCGTCAGGAAGTCCAGGATCCAGTTGCAGAGGGAGGTGTTTAGTCCCAGTGTCCTTAGCTAATTGATGAGTTTTGTGGGCACTATGGTGTTGAACGCTGAGCTGTAGTCAATAAATGGCATTCTCACATAGGTGTTCTTTTGTCTAGGCGGCAACGGACAGTGTGGAGTGCAATAGCGATTGCATCATCTGTGGATCTGTTTGGGCAGTATGCAAATTGGAGTGGGTCTAGGGTTTCTGGGATAATGGTGTTGATGTGAGCCATGACCTGACCTGTTCACCGGACGTGCTACCTGTCCCAGACCTGCTGTTTTCAACTCTCTAGAGACAGCAGGAGCGGTAGAGATACTCTTAATGATCGGCTATGAAAAGCCAACTGACATTTACTCCTGAGGTGCTGACTTGCTGCACCCTCGACAAATACTGTGATTATTATTATTTGACCATGCTGGTCACTTATGAACATTTAAACATCTTGGCCATGTTCTGTTATAATCTCCACCCGGCACAGCCAGAAGAGGACTGGCCACCCCTCATAGCCTGGTTCCTCTCTAGCTTTCTTCCTAGGTTTTTGCCTTTCTATGGAGTTTTTCCTAGCCACCGTGCTTCTACTCCTGCATTGCTTGCTGTTTGGGGTTTTAGGCTGGGTTTCTGTACAGCACTTTGAGATATCAGTTGATGTAAGAAGGGCTATATAAATACATTTGATTTGATTTGATTTGATGACCAGCTTTTCAAGGCTACAGACGGATTGGTAGTATTTTATTTGTTACCTTTATTTAACTTCTTATGGCTGCAGGGGCAGTATTGAGTAGCTTGGATGAAAGGTGCCCAGAGTAAACGGCCTGCTCCTCAGTCTCAGTTACTAATATATGCATATTATTATTAGTATTGGATAGAAAACACTCTGAAGTTTCTAAAACTGTTTGAATTATGTCTGTGAGTATAACAGAACTCATATGGCAGGCAAAAACCAGAGAAAAAATCCAAACCGGAAGTGGAAATTCTGAGGCTGGTCGATTTTCAACCAAGATCCCATTGAAATTACAGCGAAATATGGATGAGTTTTCACTTCCTACGGCTTCCACTAGATGTCAACAGTCTGTAGAACTTTGTCTGATGACTCTACTGTGAAGGGGGGCCGAAGGAGACAGGAATGAGTCACCACTGCCATGAGGTGAACATTCTTTGACCACTGGCATTCACATAAGAGGGAGCTCTGTTCCATTGCTCATCTGAAGTCAATGTAATTCTCCGGTTGGGACGTTATTCAAGATCAATGTTAAAAACATTCTAAAGATTGATTCAATACATCGTTTGACATGTTTCTACGGACTGTTTACGGAACTTTTGGACATTTCGTCAGGTTTTAGTGAACGCGTTTTCCTGACGTTGGATTTGTATACCAAACACGCGACAAAAATAGCTATTTGGATATAAATGATGGACATTACCGAAAAAAAAAAAAACATTTATTGTGGAAGTGTGAGTCCTGGGAGTGCATTCTGATGAAGATCAGCAAAGGTAAGTGAAGATTTATAATGCTTTTTATGAGTTTTGTTGACTGCACAATTTGGGCGGGTAACTGTATGGCTTGCTTTTGTGGCTGAACGCTGTTTTCAGATTATTGAATATTGTGTTTTGCCGTAAAGCTTTTTGAAATCTGACACAGCGGTTGCACTAAGAACAAGTGTTTCTTTAATTCATCAAAGTTTATGATGAGTATTTCTGTTATTTGACGTGGCTCTCTGCAATTTCTCCAGATAGGCATTTCTGAACATGGCGCCAATGTAAACGGAGGTTTTTGGATATAAATATGAACTTAATCGAACAAGACATATATGTATTGTGTAATATGAAGTCCTATGAGTGTCATCTGATGAAGATCATCAAAGGTTAGTGATTAATTTTATCTCTATTTGTGCTATTTGTGACTCCTCTCTTTGGCTGGAAAAATGGCTGAATTTTTCTTTGAGTTGGTGGTGACCTAACATAATCGTTTGTGGTGCTTTCGCTGAAAAGTCTATTTGAAATCGGACACTTTGGTGGGATTAACAACAAGATCACCTTTAAAATGGTATAAGACACATGTATGTTTGAGGAATTTTAATTATGAGATTTCTGTTGTTTGAATTTGGCGCCCTGCACTTTCACTGGCTGTTGTCATATCGATCCCGTTACCGGGAATGCAGCCATAAGAAGTTAACTGCCTTGCTCACAGGCAGAATGACAGATTTTTACCTTGTCAGCTCGGGGTTTCGATCCAGTAACCTTTCAGTTACTGAGACTGCAACTTGTGTAGGGAGGTGCTTGGTACTCTGGCACCCATCCTTCCCCTAAGGTGGGCTTTTTTTGAAAGGGTAGCGGACACTAACAACACAATCCTTTGGACAAAACTAAAAAGAACTGACCAGACCACAATGGCTTCAAGGGATTCCTTTCATCAATACGATTTCAACAATGGAGCTTTATTATTATTATTATAAAATAAATATAAAATATAAAAAATTATTAATATATTAATTTATTATATGTTCTATTAGTGACATGGTGACATGTTTTAACCGGAATAAATATTTGAAGACGATTCGAAACAAAGAGTTGGATTTTAGCTATAATCTCTGCTACAGCCGATGCCAGCACCAAGATGACAGATGACAGATACGGGGGCTAAGTAGGTTATTATTCTTGCAAGCCATCTAACTTTAGTTTATCTACTGAAACCCATATTGGGTATTGTTGGCTAACATACTGCTGTGTTAGCATGGAGGGAAATCCAATAATTCTTCTGTTTGCTAATTTAGGTCGGATATCCATCTCAATTGTAAAACCTTTTCTCTTTTTAGTCGTAGATATGACTCCTAAACACCAAGCTACAACGTTACAATGAGCCACCTAAAGCTAGGTTTACCAGCAAACGTTAGCACATGACTGGAGTTGGCTAGCTAGGTAGCCTGGTACTAGCTCGCTATGTAACATAATTGACTTGGGTTGACAGTAGTTATGATTATGACTGTGGATGCTTTTCAATCCCACAAAATTATAAGCATGATGAAAGATAGGATTCCAAACAGATGTAAATAACAAGTATTGGCTATCCAGCTAGCTAGCTAAGTTTACTAGATAACAGTGAGGAAACATAATAATACAACAATTTACTGTTGTAAATCTCAAACTAATAAGCTGTTTTTACTATAAGAATAGTTGCCTAAGCATGCCTGTTAAATTTGGCTGTAGCTAGTGTCATGACGTTGGCCTGTGGGTAAGGTTTATGACCCCCCCCATAAATACCTTTCTCCCTTCCCTCTCTCTTGACTCTACAGAGGGACTCTTGAATAGCCTTTGTTAAACATGGAGAGTCTGGGAACATCAAACAAGTGGAGGGAAAGGAACCATATTTCGGTAATAGAACCAGTTGAAAATATGCGTTGGTACTTAATGAATATGATGTCAGTTCGGTTGTCATCTGAGACATTATGACTGATGACAGGACGACCTAAACTGTATCTGGGAAAGTCTACACATTATAGTTATCAGATTCACATGGAATTGTTGTGCAATTCAAATGTCTAAATATGAAACTATTTGGTACCAGATTAAATGAAATTTTAGCTTCAAAATGAGAGAATTGGGTTTTCATAAGGTTAGGGCTCTGCTCAATCAGTGGCCCGCCCCTGTGAAGAGACATTGGTTATAAACTATGAAACACGCCCTCCTCTCCCTTCCTATATAAAG
This sequence comes from Salvelinus namaycush, assembly GCF_016432855.1. Lineage (NCBI taxonomy): Eukaryota > Metazoa > Chordata > Actinopteri > Salmoniformes > Salmonidae > Salvelinus > Salvelinus namaycush. The sequence goes on from NW_024060097.1 coordinate 92,482, forward strand.
CCTTGATGACAATATATCTTCCTGTTCCGGGTACATTAGGATGACGATCTGATGTCAGAAGGGTTCAGATAATAACTACAGAACGAAGCCAACCTCAGCGTGAGCTTTGGTTGCGAATGGTATGAACTTTGAACTCTTATTCGATACCTCCTAGCCGCTGAGTTAGCAGCGGCCGCTGTAAACGCGGGCTCGGAGAGGACAGACAGAGTATCCCGTCTACCACACAACGATGACAATACAACGTTTCCCGTTCACCACCAGAGACACTCTTCAAAGGACAAAGGACTCTGTTGGGCAACACGGCTTTCCATCTACCACCAACCTATTGAAGCGCAGCTCAGAGTAAATATTTATTGCATTTTCCTTTTCCAAAAGGGCGGTAATTTAGAATGCATAAGATTGTGTATTTACGATAGAGTAGCTGCCTACGGCCCGATAGAGACATCGCTTCTCCCTATGTTCTTCAGTCTTCCCGCTCTTTCACTCAAACCCAGCCCCCTTTTCTTTGTGTAACCAGCTGTCATATCTGTTCTGTCCGCTAGGGACGTTTTCCTTTATGACGTAATTTGTAATCAATGTATGGTTCATTCTGTGTATACGTAATTCTGTGTGATTAGTTAGGTATTTAGTAAATAAATAATTAAACCCAATTTTGTATTGCTGATTCAACTTGTTAGCCAGGGTTCGTGAAGATAACCAAGAATTTACAAGTTTCAGAAGAGACTGAAATAAGGTGACGATTAATATTGACTGCTATTGATGTAAAATATGACTAGGTCTTTAAGAGTTTATTCGGAAGACAACAGCTCTATAAATATTATTTTGTGTTGCCCCGACTTTCTAGTTAATTACATTTACATGATTAGCTCAATCAGGTAATATTAATTACAGAGAAAGGATTTTATAGAATAGCATGTCATATCACTTAATCCGGCATAGCCAAAGACACGACACTAGATACTGTCTGCCTACCTACCTATGTACATTTGTACAGTATGGTCACAGTGCAGAGGTTGAGGGTTATGCCAGCTTTCTTTCTATTAGGCTAGATTGTTCTAAATGTAATCTCTGTGCCTGAGCACATGTATGCATGTTCAACTAGTCTACCCTAATGTTGGTGTTATGCTGGCACAGTTCAACTGTGGTTTAAACTGTACAATAGAGTATAATGTATTATCTTTTTGTCAGACAATACCGTGTGGTGCTAGGGCTTCTTCCTGAAGTGGATTCTAGATGGAGAGAAACATAATTCCTGCATGTGTCATTGCAGCAGAAGTGTATCCCGTGAACTGTATCCCTCTTGATGGATTTCAAGCAGAAGACTCCAGAAGACCCGAATGGCAGTTTGATCATGACAACACTCCTCCTGAAGTATTACCTGAACTTCACTACACCGATCGTACTGTATGTTCTACTTTGTTTCTTTTTGAATGGCAATTTCATCATGACCTCTCCCGCCATCTGCTGATCACCAGTTCTCTACAGATTGTTACACCAGATAATGTGATTTAACCAAATATTTTTGGTATCCATTACTGGGAGTTACAGGAGAGGTATTGTTTGGTGTAGCACAGATAATCTTTGATGGGCCTTAGATTGGTCTTTGTCCTCGATTGGTGGAAACAGGAGTCCCTTAGATTGGTCTTTGTCCTCGATTGGTGGAAACAGGAGTCCCTTAGATTGGTCTTTGTCCTCGATTGGTGGAAACAGGAGTCTCATAAAATGCTTTGTTCAGTTGGTGACAAACATCAGTGAAAAACAAATGTTTTCTAAAAAATATTGCCTAGAGAAGTTCTGAGATTACTGTGTGTTGGTCGTTGGAATTAACCAAACCTACCCCGCCTAACCAACGATAGCAGGTTGGGGTATACCAGGCTATGGACAGCCTCCCCACACATCTCACCTACCAAACCAACGATAGCAGGTTGGGGTATACCAGGCTAAGGACAGCCTCCCCACACATCTCACCTACCAAACCAACGATAGCAGGTTGGGGTATACCAGGCTATGGACAGCCTCCCCACACATCTCACCTACCAAACCAACGATAGCAGGTTGGAGTATACCAGGCTATGGACAGCCTCCCCACACATCTCACCTACCAAACCAACGATAGCAGGTTGGGGTATACCAGGCTATGGACAGCCTCCCCACACATCTCACCTACCAAACCAACGATAGCAGGTTGGGGTATACCAGGCTATGGACAGCCTCCCCACACATCTCACCTACCAAACCAACGATAGCAGGTTGGGGTATACCAGGCTAAGGACAGCCTCCCCACACATCTCACCTACCAAACCAACGATAGCAGGTTGGGGTATACCAGGCTATGGACAGCCTCCCCACACATCTCACCTACCAAACCAACGATAGCAGGTTGGGGTATACCAGGCTAAGGACAGCCTCCCCACACATCTCACCTACCAAACCAACGATAGCAGGTTGGGGTATACCAGGCTATGGACAGCCTCCCCACACATCTCACCTACCAAACCAACGATAGCAGGTTGGAGTATACCAGGCTATGGACAGCCTCCCCACACATCTCACCTACCAAACCAACGATAGCAGGTTGGGGTATACCAGGCTATGGACAGCCTCCCCACACATCTCACCTACCAAACCAACGATAGCAGGTTGGGGTATACCAGGCTATGGACAGCCTCCCCACACATCTCACCTACCAAACCAACGATAGCAGGTTGGGGTATACCAGGCTAAGGACAGCCTCCCCACACATCTCACCTACCAAACCAACGATAGCAGGTTGGGGTATACCAGGCTATGGACAGCCTCCCCACACATCTCACCTACCAAACCAACGATAGCAGGTTGGGGTATACCAGGCTAAGGACAGCCTCCCCACACATCTCACCTACCAAACCAACGATAGCAGGTTGGGGTATACCAGGCTATGGACAGCCTCCCCACACATCTCACCTACCAAACCAACGATAGCAGGTTGGAGTATACCAGGCTATGGACAGCCTCCCCACACATCTCACCTACCAAACCAACGATAGCAGGTTGGGGTATACCAGGCTATGGACAGCCTCCCCACACATCTCACCTACCAAACCAACGATAGCAGGTTGGGGTATACCAGGCTATGGACAGCCTCCCCACACATCTCACCTACCAAACCAACGATAGCAGGTTGGGGTATACCAGGCTAAGGACAGCCTCCCCACACATCTCACCTACCAAACCAACGATAGCAGGTTGGGGTATACCAGGCTATGGACAGCCTCCCCACACATCTCACCTACCAAACCAACGATAGCAGGTTGGGGTATACCAGGCTAAGGACAGCCTCCCCACACATCTCACCTACCAAACCAACGATAGCAGGTTGGGGTATACCAGGCTATGGACAGCCTCCCCACACATCTCACCTACCAAACCAACGATAGCAGGTTGGAGTATACCAGGCTATGGACAGCCTCCCCACACATCTCACCTACCAAACCAACGATAGCAGGTTGGGGTATACCAGGCTATGGACAGCCTCCCCACACATCTCACCTACCAAACCAACGATAGCAGGTTGGGGTATACCAGGCTATGGACAGCCTCCCCACACATCTCACCTACCAAACCAACGATAGCAGGTTGGGGTATACCAGGCTATGGACAGCCTCCCCACACATCTCACCTACCAAACCAACGATAGCAGGTTGGGGTATACCAGGCTATGGACAGCCTCCCCACACATCTCACCTACCAGAACATCCCTCCAGCTAAGAATCTAACATTGAACCTGTTTGGTTAACTTTAGCTAGCTATGACTGTCGGTTTGTATTGCTAGTTAAAGCTTGCTGTTAGCTATCCAGGTGGCTGGCTTGCTAACGTTACTCTATGGATTGGGATTTTAGTTCATTTTTTAGCTAGCGAGCTAACGTTAGCGTTACATGTCTAAACAAAAGACTCAAAGTTAAAGCTTGCTGTTAGCTAGCTAACATTAGCGTAGGTTAGATGGCTGGCTTGATATCTAACATTAACTTACATGTATGAAGTGTGTGTAACGTTAGTATCTGGAATGTTTCTGTCAGCATCAGTAGAACAGGCCTGACTCTCCTCCACCAGTCATACAAGGAGAATGGTCTAATGCCTCCCATCAAAAAGAGAGCTAGCCCAAGGAAGCACAGGTTACACCTGAAGCATGAGGACTTGTAGCGAGTGGTGAACTTCAACAACTATACAGAGGATAATGCAATAGTATTACCAGAACACCACCCAGAGGATAATGCAATAGTACTACCAGAACACCACCCAGAGGATAATGCAATAGTATTACCAGGACGCCACCCAGAGGATAATGCAATAGTATTACCAGAACACCACCCAGAGGATAATGCAATAGTATTACCAGAACACCACCCAGAGGATAATGCAATAGTATTACCAGAACACCACCCAGAGGATAATGCAATAGTATTACCAGGACGCCACCCAGAGGATAATGCAATAGTATTACCAGAACGCCACCCAGAGGATAATGCAATAGTATTACCAGAACACCACCCAGAGGATAATGCAATAGTATTACCAGAACACCACCCAGAGGATAATGCAATAGTATTACCAGGACGCCACCCAGAGGATAATGCAATAGTATTACCAGGACGCCACCCAGAGGATAATGCAATAGTATTACCAGGACGCCACCCAGAGGATAATGCAATAGTATTACCAGGACGCCACCCAGAGGATAATGCAATAGTATTACCAGAACACCACCCAGAGGATAATGCAATAGTATTACCAGAACACCACCCAGAGGATAATGCAATAGTACTACCAGAACACCACCCAGAGGATAATGCAATAGTATTACCAGGACGCCACCCAGAGGATAATGCAATAGTATTACCAGAACACCACCCAGAGGATAATGCAATAGTATTACCAGGACGCCACCCAGAGGATAATGCAATAGTATTACCAGAACGCCACCCAGAGGATAATGCAATAGTATTACCAGAACACCACCCAGAGGATAATGCAATAGTATTACCAGAACACCACCCAGAGGATAATGCAATAGTATTACCAGGACGCCACCCAGAGGATAATGCAATAGTATTACCAGGACGCCACCCAGAGGATAATGCAATAGTATTACCAGGACGCCACCCAGAGGATAATGCAATAGTATTACCAGGACGCCACCCAGAGGATAATGCAATAGTATTACCAGAACACCACCCAGAGGATAATGCAATAGTATTACCAGAACACCACCCAGAGGATAATGCAATAGTACTACCAGAACACCACCCAGAGGATAATGCAATAGTATTACCAGGACGCCACCCAGAGGATAATGCAATAGTATTACCAGAACACCACCCAGAGGATAATGCAATAGTATTACCAGGACGCCACCCAGAGGATAATGCAATAGTATTACCAGAACGCCACCCAGAGGATAATGCAATAGTATTACCAGAACACCACCCAGAGGATAATGCAATAGTATTACCAGAACACCACCCAGAGGATAATGCAATAGTATTACCAGGACGCCACCCAGAGGATAATGCAATAGTATTACCAGGACGCCACCCAGAGGATAATGCAATAGTATTACCAGGACGCCACCCAGAGGATAATGCAATAGTATTACCAGGACGCCACCCAGAGGATAATGCAATAGTATTACCAGAACACCACCCAGAGGATAATGCAATAGTATTACCAGAACACCACCCAGAGGATAATGCAGTAGTATTACCAGAACACCACCCAGAGGATAATGCAATAGTATTACCAGAACACCACCCAGAGGATAATGCAATAGTATTACCAGGACGCCACCCAGAGGATAATGCAATAGTATTACCAGAACACCACCCAGAGGATAATGCAATAGTATTACCAGAACACCACCCAGAGGATAATGCAATAGTATTACCAGGACGCCACCCAGAGGATAATGCAATAGTATTACCAGGACGCCACCCAGAGGATAATGCAATAGTATTACCAGGACGCCACCCAGAGGATAATGCAATAGTATTACCAGGACGCCACCCAGAGGATAATGCAATAGTATTACCAGAACACCACCCAGAGGATAATGCAATAGTATTACCAGAACACCACCCAGAGGATAATGCAATAGTACTACCAGAACACCACCCAGAGGATAATGCAATAGTATTACCAGGACGCCACCCAGAGGATAATGCAATAGTATTACCAGAACACCACCCAGAGGATAATGCAATAGTATTACCAGAACACCACCCAGAGGATAATGCAATAGTATTACCAGAACACCACCCAGAGGATAATGCAATAGTATTACCAGGACGCCACCCAGAGGATAATGCAATAGTATTACCAGAACGCCACCCAGAGGATAATGCAATAGTATTACCAGAACGCCACCCAGAGGATAATGCAATAGTATTACCAGAACACCACCCAGAGGATAATGCAATAGTATTACCAGGACGCCACCCAAAGGATAATGCAATAGTATTACCAGGACGCCACCCAGAGGATAATGCAATAGTATTACCAGGACGCCACCCAGAGGATAATGCAATAGTATTACCAGGACGCCACCCAGAGGATAATGCAATAGTATTACCAGAACACCACCCAGAGGATAATGCAATAGTATTACCAGAACACCACCCAGAGGATAATGCAGTAGTATTACCAGAACACCACCCAGAGGATAATGCAATAGTATTACCAGAACACCACCCAGAGGATAATGCAATAGTATTACCAGAACACCACCCAGAGGATAATGCAGTAGTATTACCAGAACACCACCCAGAGGATAATGCAATAGTATTACCAGAACACCACCCAGAGGATAATGCAATAGTATTACCAGGACGCCACCCAGAGGATAATGCAATAGTATTACCAGAACACCACCCAGAGGATAATGCAGTAGTATTACCAGAACACCACCCAGAGGATAATGCAATAGTATTACCAGAACACCACCCAGAGGATAATGCAATAGTACTACCAGAACACCACCCAGAGGATAATGCAATAGTATTACCAGAACACCACCCAGAGGATAATGCAATAGTACTACCAGAACACCACCCAGAGGATAATGCAATAGTATTACCAGAACACCACCCAGAGGATAATGCAATAGTATTACCAGAACACCACCCAGAGGATAATGCAATAGTATTACCAGAACACCACCCAGAGGATAATGCAATAGTATTACCAGAACACCACCCAGAGGATAATGCAATAGTATTACCAGAACACCACCCAGAGGATAATGCAATAGTATTACCAGAACACCACCCAGAGGATAATGCAATAGTATTACCAGGACGCCACCCAGAGGATAATGCAATAGTATTACCAGAACACCACCCAGAGGATAATGCAATAGTATTACCAGAACACCACCCAGAGGATAATGCAATAGTATTACCAGAACACCACCCAGAGGATAATGCAATAGTATTACCAGAACACCACCCAGAGGATAATGCAATAGTACTACCAGAACACCACCCAGAGGATAATGCAATAGTATTACCAGAACACCACCCAGAGGATAATGCAATAGTATTACCAGGACGCCACCCAGAGGATAATGCAATAGTATTACCAGAACACCACCCAGAGGATAATGCAATAGTATTACCAGAACACCACCCAGAGGATAATGCAATAGTACTACCAGAACACCACCCAGAGGATAATGCAATAGTATTACCAGAACACCACCCAGAGGATAATGCAATAGTACTACCAGAACACCACCCAGAGGATAATGCAATAGTATTACCAGAACACCACCCAGAGGATAATGCAATAGTACTACCAGAACACCACCCAGAGGATAATGCAATAGTATTACCAGAACACCACCCAGAGGATAATGCAATAGTACTACCAGAACACCACCCAGAGGATAATGCAATAGTATTACCAGAACACCACCCAGAGGATAATGCAATAGTATTACCAGAACACCACCCAGAGGATAATGCAGTAGTATTACCAGAACACCACCCAGGACACAAACACTTTGGTGGAAAGCTGCTGCCATCTCACGTGACAAAAGCAGCAGTGTGGCATTTCTACAAGGAATCGATGACAACACTTGGTATGTAAATCATAAACACCCATACCTGTCTTCCAGAGGTACGTGTAGTCTGGCTGCCTTCCAGAGGTACGTGTAGTCAGGCTGTCTTCCTTCAGGAATCTGTGGATTCAAGAACTAAGCCCAGGACAGACCTGTGCTGGCAGTGCTGGAGGAACAACTTTCAGGTCTTCAATCTGCCAGAAGCTGTGAAGTCAGCCAAGTTGAAGAAGCAAGAGCAGCATCTCCTGCTTGTTCAGAGTGAGCTGTCTGTCTACCAGAAGATGGTTGCTGACTGCAAGACCACCTGTCAAGACCTGCAGTTGTCTCTGGGGGCCCCTACTGAACCAGCAAGCAAAGACATCAGGATGCATTACAGCTTTGATTTTGATCAACAAGTCAGAAACATTTCCTCCTTTATCCTGATTAAGGACATAGATAGATAGATAGATAGATAGATAGATAGATAGATAGATAGATAGATAGATAGATAGATAGATAGATAGATAGATAGATAGATAGATAGATAGATAGATAGATAGATAGATAGATAGATAGATAGATAGATAGATAGATAGATAGATAGATAGATAGATAGATAGATAGATAGATAGATATACACTCAAATGTTCTTTTGTTGTTTGCAGGTGTAATATTCTTCTGATCCTATGTAGCCAGGTCCCATCTACTATCCTTCTGACCCTATGTAGCCAGGTCCCATCTACTATTCTTCTGATCCTATGTAGCCAGGTCCCATCTACTATTCTTCTGATCCTATGTAGCCAGGTCCATCTACTATTCTTCTGACCCTATGCAGCCAGGTCCCATCTACTATCCTTCTGACCCTATGTAGCCAGGTCCCATCTACTATTCTTCTGATCCTATGTAGCCAGGTCCCATCTACTATTCTTCTGATCCTATGTAGCCAGGTCCATCTACTATTCTTCTGATCCTATGTAGCCAGGTCCCATCTACTATCCTTCTGACCCTATATGTAGCCAGGTCCCATCTACTATCCTTCTGACCCTATGTAGTCAGGTCCCATCTACTATCCTTCTGACCCTATGTAGCCAGGTCCCATCTACTATCCTTCTGATCCTATGTAGCCAGGTCCCATCTATTATCCTTCTGACCCTATGTAGCCAGGTCCATCTACTATCCTTCTGACCCTATGTAGCCAGGTCCCATCTACTATCCTTCTGATCCTATGTAGCCAGGTCCCATCTACTATCCTTCTGACCCTATGTAGCCAGGTCCCATCTACTATCCTTCTGACCCTATGTAGCCAGGTCCCATCTACTATCCTTCTGACCCTATGTAGCCAGGTCCATCTACTATCCTTCTGACCCTATGCAGCCAGGTCTCATCTACTATCCTTCTGACCCTATGCAGCCAGGTCTCATCTACTATCCTTCTGACCAAGGTCCCATCTACTATCCTTCTGACCCTATGCAGCCAGGTCCATCTACTATCCTTCTGACCCTATGCAGCCAGGTCCCATCTACTATCCTTCTGACCCTATGTAGCCAGGTCCCATCTACTATCCTTCTGACCAAGGTCCCATCTACTATCGTTCTGACCCTATGTAGCCAGGTCCATCTACTATTCTTCTGACCCTATGTAGCCAGGTCCCATCTACTATCCTTCTGACCCAGGTCCCATCTACTATCCTTCTGACCCTATGCAGCCAGGTCCATCTATTATCCTTCTGACCCTATGCAGCCAGGTCTCATCTACTATCCTTCTGACCAAGGTCCCATCTACTATCCTTCTGACCCTATGTAGCCAGGTCCCATCTACTATCCTTCTGACCCTATGTAGCCATGTCCATCTATTATCCTTCTGACCCTATGCAGCCAGGTCTCATCTACTATCCTTCTGACCCTATGTAGCCAGGTCCCATCTACTATCCTTCTGACCCTATGTAGCCAGGTCCCATCTACTATCCTTCTGACCCTATGCAGCCAGGTCCCATCTACTATCCTTCTGACCCTATGCAGCCAGGTCCCATCTACTATCCTTCTGACCCTATGTAGCCAGGTCCCATCTACTATCCTTCTGACCCTATGTAGCCATGTCCATCTATTATCCTTCTGACCCTATGCAGCCAGGTCCCATCTACTATCCTTCTGACCCTATGTAGCCAGGTCCCATCTACTATCCTTCTGACCCTATGTAGCCAGGTCCCATCTACTATCCTTCTGATCCTATGTAGCCAGGTCCATCTACTGTCCTTCTGATCCTATGTAGCCAGGTCCATCTACTGTCCTTCTGATCCTATGTAGCCAGGTCCCATCTACTATCCTTCTGACCCTATGTAGCCAGGTCCCATCTACTATCCTTCTGATCCTATGTAGCCAGGTCCATCTACTATCCTTTTGATCCCATGTAGCCAGGTCCCATCTACTATCCTTCTGACCCTATGTAGCCAGGTCCCATCTACTATCCTTCTGACCCTATGTAGCCATGTCCATCTATTATCCTTCTGACCCTATGCAGCCAGGTCCATCTACTATCCTTCTGACCCAGGTCCCATCTACTATCCTTCTGACCCTATGCAGCCAGGTCCCATCTACTATCCTTCTGACCCAGGTCCCATCTACTATCCTTCTGACCCTATGCAGCCAGGTCCCATCTACTATCCTTCTGACCCTATGCAGCCAGGTCCCATCTACTTTTTAACTCCTCCCAAGTGTGGCTTGTTTGGTGTCTGCTGTTTAGGAATACCACAACAAGTCAACTACTTGATTGATGAAGGCATGTCCTCCAGCAAAGGCAGCAGCGCAGTCAACTACATGCACCATTTCTTCACCAACTACGGAAACACGTGTTTATCTGAATTGTGATAACTGCAGTGGCCAAAACAAGAACAAGTTTATGCTCTGGTATTGTGCCTGGCGGACCATGCATAAGCTCCACCACAGTTTGGCCCTTGACTTCCTGATCACAGGCCACACCAAGTTTGCCCCCGACTGGTGCTTCGGCCTCATCAAGCAGCGCTTCAGAAAGACCAGAGTGAACACTTTGTCTGAGATTGCTGGTGTTGTGAAGGACAGCACTGTGACAGGGGTCAACATCCCACAGCTGGTTGGACTGGAGGATGGTACGGTGCTGGTGGAAAGCTATGGCTGGCAACAACACCTGACTCCGGACTTCAGGCCGCTGCCACAGATCAAGCAGTACCAGCACTTCAGGTGAATATCATTTTCATTGCATTGTATGAGGTTATTCTTCTTATCTAAACTTGGGAGGTGAATTGATGTTGTGCAAGGTTGTAATGTCTTATTTGTTTTTGTTATTTCCTGTTTTACAGCTTTGATGCTCTGGAGCCTGGTGTTGTTGACGCCAAGGAGCGTTGGGACTCAGTCAGGACCAGGTTTCAGCTGCTGCACAACTCTGACATCCTTCCTCCCATAGATGGTCTGCCTGTACAAGCACCACCTGGACTGGACACAGCTAGACAAACGTATATTTTTGAGAAGATCAGGGAGTTTTGTGACGAAGAGGCTATGGACATCACATGCCCTGCACCAAAGTCAAGAGCAGGACAGAAACAGGCTCTCTGAATATAGATTCCCTTGTTCATGCGTGGTTTGGACGGGCCAGTCATCAGCAATATCTGCAGTGCCTCTATTCACATGGCTCTCTCCTAACATATACATTTCTATACTATTCACATGACTCTCTCTTAACACACACGCCATACGTTGCTGCTACTATCTATTATCAAGCTGCTCAGCCACTTCACCCCTGATTGTATGCATCTAACTACCTATCTATCACTGATATCGTTATTTCCACTTAGCAAGACTTAGCAAAATATTGATATATAAAAGGAATATTGATATGTGTGGTCGTAACATGATTTTGTGACATACCACACAGACTCACTAAACACAAATGCTTAGTTTGTCTGAGTATTGGAGTGTGCCCCTGGCTATCCGTTAATAAAATATATATATATATATATATTTGGCCGCCTGGTTTAAGGAATTTGAAATGATTTTTACTTTTGAGACTTAAGTACATTTAGCAATTCCATTTACTTTTGATACTTAAGTATTTTTAAAACCAAATACTTTTAGACTTTTACACAATTAGTATTTTACTGAGTGATTTTTACTTCAGTCATTTTCTATGAAGGTACATCTGGATACTGTTAACTTTGAATTGTTCTCCTTATTGTAGGTTTCTACTTTTAGTATTAATCTTTACTACACCACTCACTGTTTAGCACATGACCTCATGTGAATCCTTAAAGAGATGTGTGGGGCTAAGGCTTAAGAGGGTGGGAACAATACTGAATGGGTGTAGACAAAGGAGAGCTCTCCAGTAGGTACCAAAACATTCAAAGGCCCTTTTCTCAAAAGTGAGTTTACAAGTGTATGAACTTTCAAAACAGAATTACATCTCCATTGTTCCTAAAACATGCAGTGTATGACATACCCTTTTGTAGCTCTGAGTCTACTTTTATCACATGTAAAAAAAACAATTTCAAATTTTGCAACATAAGACCGAATCCACACACAGAACTAACATCAGCAACATGCATGAAGTCTTTCAGGGTTGAGGAGAAATTGACGACTTCTCTTCTAGTCTTTTTAAGAAACATCTGTGTGTTGAAAATGCCTAAACAATTGAATGATCTATTTGCAAACACGTCAAACAGATATACAGTTGAAGTCAGAAGTTTACATACACTTAGGTTGGAGTCATTAAAACTCGTTTTTCAACCACTCCACACATTTCTTGTTAACAAACTATAGTTTTGTCAAGTCGGTTAGGACATCTACTTTGTGCATGACAAGTAATTTTTCCAACAATTGTTTACAGACAGATTATTTCACTTATAATTCACTATATCACTAAATCCAGTGGGTCAGACGTTTACATACACTTCGTTGACTGTGCCTTTAAACAGCTGGGAAAATTCCAGAAAATGATGTCATGGCTTTAGAAGCATCTGATAGGCTAATTGACATCATTTGAGTCAATTGGAGGTGTACCTTTGGATGTATTTCTAGGCCTACCTTCAAACTCAGTGCCTCTTTGCTTGACATCATGGGAAAATCAAAAGAAATCAGCCAAGACCTCAGAAAATAAATTGTAGACCTCCACAAGTCTGGTTCATCCTTGGGAGCAATTTCCAAACGCCTGAAGGTAACACGTTCATGTGTACAAACAATAGTACGAAGTATAAACACCATGGGACCAGGCAGCCGTCATACCGCTCAGAAAGGAGACGCGTTCTGTCTCCTAGAGATGAACGTACTTAGGTGCAAAAAGTGCAAATCAATCCCAGAACAACAGCAAAGGACCTTGTGAAGATGCTGGAGGAAACAGGTACAAAAGTATCAATATCCACAGTTAAACGAGTCCTATATCGACATAACCTGAAAGGCCGCTCAGCAAGGAAGAAGCCACTGCTCCAAAACCGCCACAAAAAGCCAGACTACGGTTTGCAACTACACATGGGGACAAAGATCATACTTTTTGGAGAAATGTCCTCTTGTCTGATGAAACAAAAATAGAACTGTTTGGCCATAATGACCATCGTTATGTTTGGAGGAAAAAGGGGGACGCTTGCAAGCCGAAGAACACCATCCCAACCGTGAAGCACGGGGGTGGCAGCATCATGTGGGGGTGCTTTGCTGCATGAGGGACTGGTGCACTTCACAAAATAGATGGCTTCATGAGGAGCGAAAATTATGTGGATATATTGTAGCAACATCTCAAGACATCAGTCAGGAAGTTAAAGCTTTGTCGCAAATGGGTCTTCCAAATGGACAATGACCCCAAGCATACTTCCAAAGTTGTGGCAAAATGGCTTAAGGACAACAAAGTCAAGGTATTGGAGTGGCCATCACAAAACCCTGATCTCAATCCTATAGAAAATTTGTGGGCAGAACTGAAAAAGTGTGCGAGCAAGGAGGCCTACAAACCTGACTCAGTTACACCAGCTCTGTCAGGAGGAATGGGCCAAAATTCACTCAATTTATTGTGGGAAGCTTGTGGAAGGTTACCCAAAACGTTTGACCCAAGTTAAACAATTTAAAGGCAATACTACCAAATACTAATTGAGTGTATGTAAACTTCTGACCCACTGGGAATGTGATGAAAGAAATAAAAGCTGAAATAAATAATTCTCTCTACTATTATTCTGACATTCACATTCTTAAAATAAAGTGGTGATCATAACTGACCTAAGACAGGGAATTTTAACTAGGATTAAATGTCAAGAATTGTGAAAAACTGAGTTTACATGCACCTTAGCCAAATACATATAGATATAGATATAGAGAGGTTATCTCCCGAATCCACTCTTAAAGATCTGAATATCTTTTATATCAATAGCAGTCAATCATAAATTATTCTTTACCTTCTATCAGTCTCATCCGAACATCGTAAAATTCTTGGTTATCTGCACGAACCCTAGTGTAAATTATGAATCATCAATATACAAATTGGCTTAATTATACATTGGGTTACTAACAATGATACAAAGAAAAATTAATTAGTGGGCAAAGCCGATATAACGGCTTGGTAGACAAAAGAAATTGGGTGTGCAGTTCAAGAATGGGAAACTCAGAGGATTACTACACTCATAGAAATTGCTAATACTTTACATGAACGACCGCTCATTTGAAAAGAAATTGCAATTCATATTGAATTGGACAAAGTATTGAGATAAACTTTTGTTATTGACCAAATACTTATTTTCCACCATAATTTGCAAATAAATTCATTAAAAATCCTACAATGTGATTTTCTGGATTTTTTTTCTCATTTTGTCTGTCATAGTTGAAGTGTACCTATGATGAAATTTACAGGCCTCTCTCATCTTTTTAAGTGGGAGAACTTGCACAATTGGTGGCTGACTAAATACTTTGTTGCCCCACTGTATGTGTGTTTCCTGTCCTTCATGAGATCACCAAATGAAACACACTCAACATAACTGTCCCTTAAGTGTCCAAGGATTATTCCCACATTCTCAAAAGTAGAAAGAAAGTTTAGCCAAGTGAAATCCTTTGTTCTCTCTCTCTCTCTCTCTCTCTCTCTCTCTCTCTCTCTCTCTCTCTCTCTCTCTCTCTCTCTCTCTCTCTCTCTCTCTCTCTCTCTCTCTCTCTCTCTCTCTCTCTCTCTCTCTCTGTCTCTCTGTCTGTCTGTCTGTCTGAATACTGCATGGTAGTTTCTACCTGGTATTGATATTTATGATCTGAGGTACTAAACCTGGTTTAGGTGTGAGGGGGATACTAGTTGAGTACCTGGAGCATCAGAATTTGTGGGTTTTTGATTACAATGACCAGAAACAAAGACCTTTCTTCTGAAACTCATCAGTCTATTCGTGTTCTGAGAAATGAAGGATATTCCATGCGAGAAATTTCCAAGAAACTGAAGATCTCGTACAACGCTGTGTACTACTCCCTTCACAGAACAACGCAAACTGGCTCTAACCAGAATAGAAAGAGGAGTGGGAGGCCCCGGTGCACAACTGAGCAAGAGGACAAGTACATTAGAGTGTCTAGTTTGAGAAACAGACACCTCACAAGTCCTCAACTGGCAGCTTCATTAAATAGTACCCGCAAAACACCAGTCTCAACGTCAACAGTGAAGAGTCGACTCCGGGACGCTGGCCTTCTAAGCAGAGTAGCAAGGAAAAAGCCATATCTAAGACTGGCAATAAAATGAAATGGCTAAGATGGGCAAAACAACACAGACACTGGACAGAGGAAGATTGGAAAAAAGTTTTATTGACAGACAAATCTAAGTTTGAGGTGTTCGGATCACAAAGAACATGTGTTAGACGCAGAAAAAATGAAAAGATGCTGGAGGAGTGCTTGATGCCGTCTCCCAAGCATGGTGGAGGCAATGTGATGGTCTGAGGGTGCTTTGGTGGTGGTAAAGTGGGAGATTTGTACAGGGTAAAAGGGATCTTGAAGAAGGAAGGCTATCACTCCATTTTGCAACGCCATTCCATATCCTGTGGACGGAGCATAATTGGAGCCAATTTCCTCCTACAACAGGACCATGACCCAAAACACAGCTCCAAACTATGCAATAACTATTTAGGGAAGAAGCAGTCAGCTGGTATTCTGTCTATAATGGAGTGGCCGGCACAGTCACCAGATCTCAACCCTATTGAGATGTTGTGGGAGCAGCTTGACCGTATGGTACGTAAGAAGGGCCCATCAAGCCAATCCAACTTGTGGGAGGTGCTTCAGGAAGCATGGGGTGACATCTCTTCAGATTACCTCAACAAATAGACAACTAGAATACCAAAGGTCTGCAAGGCTGTAATTGCTGCAAATGGAGGATTCTTTGACGAAAGCACACAATCATTTCAATTTAAAATCATTATTTATAACCTTGTCAACATCTTGACTATATATTGACTATATATATTTCCTATTCATTTTGCAACTCATTTCATGCATGGAAAACAAGGAAATGTCTAAGTGACCCCAAACTTTTGAAAGGTAGTGTGTGGTATGGTGTTTGGAGTGTGAGATGTGGTGTGTGTGTGGTATAGTGTGAGTTGTGGGGTGTGTGTGTGTGGTATAGTGTGAGTTGTGGGGTGTGTGTGTGTGGTATAGTGTGAGTTGTGGGGTGTGTGTGTGTGTGGTATAGTGTGAGTTGTGGGGTGTGTGTGGTATAGTGTGAGTTGTGGGGTGTGTGTGTGTGGTATAGTGTGAGTTGTGGGGTGTGTGTGTGTGTGGTATAGTGTGAGTTGTGGGGTGTGTGTGGTATAGTGTGAGTTGTGGGGTGTGTGTGTGTGGTATAGTGTGAGTTGTGGGGGGTGTGTGTGTGGTATAGTGTGAGTTGTGGGGTGTGTGTGGTATAGTGTGAGTTGTGGGGTGTGTGTGTGTGGTATAGTGTGAGTTGTGGGGTGTGTGTGGTGTGGTATAGTGTGAGTTGTGGGGTGTGTGTGTGTGGTATAGTGTGAGTTGTGGGGTGTGTGTGTGTGGTATAGTGTGAGTTGTGGGGTGTGTGTGTGTGGTATAGTGTGAGATGTGGTGTGTGTGTGTGTGGTATAGTGTGAGTTGTGGGGTGTGTGTGTGGTATAGTGTGAGTTGTGGGGTGTGTGTGTGTGGTATAGTGTGAGTTGTGGGGTGTGTGTGTGTGGTATAGTGTGAGTTGTGGGGTGTGTGTGTGTGGTATAGTGTGAGTTGTGGGGTGTGTGTGTGTGGTATAGTGTGAGTTGTGGGGTGTGTGTGTGTGGTATAGTGTGAGTTGTGGGGTGTGTGTGTGTGGTATAGTGTGAGTTGTGGGGTGTGTGTGTGTGGTATAGTGTGAGTTGTGGGGTGTGTGTGTGTGGTATAGTGTGAGTTGTGGGGTGTGTGTGTGTGGTATAGTGTGAGTTGTGGGGTGTGTTCGGTTTCTGGTGTTGTGTGAAGGGCGTGGTGTGGTGTGGTTTAGTGTGGGGTGAGATGTGGTGTGTTCTGGGGTGGGGTGAGGTGGTGTGAGGGGTGAGATGTGAGTTGTGAGGTGTGGTTAACTAGGAGATGTGAAACAGTTGTTTATACTTTGGCTATAACCTAGTGGGATGTGTTGTGTGGTGTCCTGTTTGGTGTGTGGTGTGGGGTGAGTTGTGTGTGGGGTGGTGTGGGGTGGTGTGGGGTGGTGTGAGGTGAGGTGGTGTGAGGTGAGGTGGTGTGAGGTGAGGTGGTGTGAGTTGAGGGATGTGGTGTGGGCTGGTGTTGGGTGGTGTTGGGTGGTGTGGGGTGGTGTTGGGTGGTGTTGGGTGAGGTGGTGTGGGGTGGTGTGGGGTGAGGTGTGAGGTGTGAGGTGAGGTGTGTGTGGGGTGGTGTGGGGTGAGGTGTGTGTGGGGTGGTGTGGGGTGAGGTGTGTGTGGGGTGTGTGTGGGGTGGTGTGGGGTGAGGTGTGAGGTGAGGTGTGAGGTGGGGTGGTGTGGGGTGAGGTGTGAGGTGAGGTGTGTGTGGGCTGGTGTGAGGTGAGGTGTGTGTGGGGTGGTGTGGGGTGAGGTGTGAGGTGAGGTGTGTGTGGGCTGGTGTGAGGTGAGGTGTGTGTGGGGTGGTGTGGGGTGAGGTGTGAGGTGAGGTGTGTGTGGGGTGAGGTGTGAGGTGGGGTGTGGTGTGGGGTGAGGTGTGAGGTGGGGTATGTGTGGGGTGGTGTGGGGTGAGGTGTGTGTGGGGTGGTGTGGGGTGAGGTGTGAGGTGGGGTGTGGTGTGGGGTGAGTTGTGTGTGGGGTGGTGTGGGGTGAGGTGTGAGGTGGGGTGGGGTGAGGTGTGAGGTGTGAGGTGGGGTGTGGTGTGGGGTGAGGTGTGAGGTGGGGTGTGGTGTGGGGTGAGGTGTGAGGTGGGGTGTGTGTGGGGTGGTGTGGGGTGAGGTGTGAGGTGGGGTGTGGTGTGGGGTGAGGTGTGAGGTGGGGTGTGTGTGGGGTGAGGTGTGAGGTGGGGTGTGGTGTGGTGTGGGGTGAGGTGTGAGTTGGGGTGTGGTGTGGGGTGAGGTGTGAGGTGGGGTGTGTGTGGGGTGAGGTGTGAGGTGGGGTGTGGTGTGGGGTGAGGTGTGAGGTGGGGTGTGTGTGGGGTGAGGTGTGAGGTGGGGTGTGTGTGGGGTGGTGTGGGGTGAGGTGTGAGGTGGGGTGTGGTGTGGGGTGAGGTGTGAGGTGGGGTGTGGTGTGGGGTGAAGTGTGAGGTGGGGTGTGTGTGGGGTGGTGTGGGGTGAGGTGTGAGGTGAGGTGTGTGTGGGGTGTGTGTGGGGTGGTGTGTGAGGTGGGGTGTGTGTGGGGTGAGGTGTGAGGTGGGGTGTGGTGTGGTGTGGGGTGAGGTGTGAGTTGGGGTGTGGTGTGGGGTGAGGTGTGAGGTGGGGTGTGTGTGGGGTGAGGTGTGAGGTGGGGTGTGGTGTGGGGTGAGGTGTGAGGTGGGGTGTGTGTGGGGTGAGGTGTGAGGTGGGGTGTGTGTGGGGTGAGGTGTGAGGTGGGGTGTGGTGTGGGGTGAGGTGTGAGGTGGGGTGTGTGTGGGGTGAGGTGTGAGGTGGGGTGTGTGTGGGGTGGTGTGGGGTGAGGTGTGAGGTGGGGTGTGGTGTGGGGTGAGGTGTGAGGTGGGGTGTGGTGTGGGGTGAAGTGTGAGGTGGGGGGTGTGTGGGGTGGTGTGGGGTGAGGTGTGAGGTGAGGTGTGAGGTGGGGTGTGTGTGGGGTGGTGTGGGGTGTCGTGTGAGTGGGGGCATGCACTGAGTTGTGGGGTGTGATTTTGGATGTGTGGTTTGGTGTGAGGTGTGGGGTGTCTTGTGATTTGCTTTTTAAAGTGTAAAATACCTGCTATAAGACAGCAGATCGCAGAGACTTGACTTATTTACGCAGGTTTTACATCTAATGCTAGTCTGATATCTGCCGTGGGCAGGATGATCATTTTCTTTTGGATGGCCCTTAATGTCTCTTCCCCTTTTATACCCTGAAATTAAATCTGTTCACTCAAATATTTCACTGGCAATTTCTGTTATCAACCTACGAATTAAGCATTCGGCCATAAGTGACATCAATGCCTTTGTTTCTCCTTGGCAATATTCTGTCTGCAAGCTTGGAAGAGACTCACAACACAGTAGAGTCTTCAGTTTCACATTATGACAGTGGAGGCAGTCTTCAGTTTCACATTATGACAGTGGAGGCAGTCTTCAGTTTCACATTATGACAGTGGAGGCAGTCTTCAGTTTCACATTATGACAGTGGAGGCAGTCTTCAGTTTCACATTATGACAGTGGAGGCAGTCTTCAGTTTCACATTATGACAGTGGAGGCAGTCTTCAGTTTCACATTATGACAGTGGAGGCAGTCTTCAGTTTCACATTATGACAGTGGAGGCAGTCTTCAGTTTCACATTATGACAGTGGAGGCAGTCTTCAGTTTCACATTATGACAGTGGAGGCAGTCTTCAGTTTCACATTATGACAGTGGAGGCAGTCTTCAGTTTCACATTATGACAGTGGAGGCAGTCTTCAGTTTCACATTATGACAGTGGAGGCAGTCTTCAGTTTCACATTATGACAGTGGAGGCCACTCAAGTGACAAATGACAGCAAAAACTGATTATTTTGGAAAAACTGCAGCACCTTGGGTTAGTTATATACATAAGTCTTTGGTAGTATTTTTGATCGGGCCACGAATTAACACTGTATAGGGGTGATCGTACTATATACAGGGTCAGTTCTAATACCATATTTCCAATGTGCAGGGATACTGGAGTGGTGGAGGTAGTGGATACTGGAGTGGTGGAGGTAGTGGATACTGGAGTGGTGGAGGTAGTGGATACTGGAGTGGTGGAGGTAGTGGATACTGGAGTGGTGGAGGTAGTGGATACTGGAGTGGTGGAGGTAGTGGATACTGGAGAGGTGGAGGTAGTGGATACTGGAGTGGTGGAGGTAGTGGATACTGGAGTGGTGGAGGTAGTGGATACTGGAGTGGTGGAGGTAGTGGATACTGGAGTGGTGAAGGTAGTGGATACTGGAGTGGTGGAGGTAGTGGATACTGGAGTGGTGGAGGTAGTGGATACTGGAGTGGTGGAGGTAGTGGATACTGGAGTGGTGTTGGTATAGTGGATACTGGAGTGGTGGAGGTAGTGGATACTGGAGTGGTGGAGGTAGTGGATACTGGAGTGGTGGAGGTAGTGGATACTGGAGTGGTGGAGGTAGTGGATACTGGAGTGGTGGAGGTAGTGGATACTGGAGTGGTGGAGGTAGTGGATACTGGAGTGGTGGAGGTAGTGGATACTGGAGTGGTGGAGGTAGTGGATACTGGAGTGGTGGAGGTAGTGGATACTGGAGTGGTGGAGGTAGTGGATACTGGAGTGGTGGAGGTAGTGGATACTGGAGTGGTGGAGGTAGTGGATACTGGAGTGGTGGAGGTAGTGGATACTGGAGTGGTGGAGGTAGTGGATACTGGAGTGGTGGAGGTAGTGGATACTGGAGTGGTGGAGGTAGTGGATACTGGAGTGGTGGAGGTAGTGGATACTGGAGTGGTGGAGGTAGTGGATACTGGAGTGGTGGAGGTAGTGGATACTGGAGTGGTGGAGGTAGTGGATACTGGAGTGGTGGAGGTAGTGGATACTGGAGTGGTGGAGGTAGTGGATACTGGAGTGGTGGAGGTAGTGGATACTGGAGAGGTGGAGGTAGTGGATACTAGAGTGGTGGAGGTAGTGGATACTGGAGTGGTGGAGGTAGTGGATACTGGAGTGGTGGAGGTAGTGGATACTGGAGTGGTGGAGGTAGTGGATACTGGAGTGGTGGAGGTAGTGGATACTGGAGTGGTGGAGGTAGTGGATACTGGAGTGGTGGAGGTAGTGGATACTGGAGAGGTGGAGGTATAGTGGATACTGGAGTGGTGGAGGTATAGTGGATACTGGAGTGGTGGAGGTAGTGGATACTGGAGTGGTGGAGGTAGTGGATACTGGAGTGGTGGAGGTAGTGGATACTGGAGTGGTGGAGGTAGTGGATACTGGAGTGGTGGAGGTAGTGGATACTGGAGTGGTGGAGGTAGTGGATACTGGAGTGGTGGAGGTAGTGGATACTGGAGAGGTGGAGGTAGTGGATACTGGAGTGGTGGAGGTAGTGGATACTGGAGTGGTGGAGGTAGTGGATACTGGAGTGGTGGAGGTAGTGGATACTGGAGTGGTGGAGGTAGTGGATACTGGAGTGGTGGAGGTAGTGGATACTGGAGTGGTGGAGGTAGTGGATACTGGAATGTACGTTGCCTTCAGAAAGTATTCAGACCCCTTCAGTTTTTCCATATTTTGTTACGTTACAGCTTTATTCTAAAATTGATAACAAAACAAAAAGATCCTCAGCAATCTACACAAAATACCCCATAACGACAAAGCAAAAAACATTTTTTTTTAAATGTATAAATAACTTATTTACACAAGTATTCAGACCATTTGCTGTGGTAAATTCAATTGATTGGACATGATTTGGAAAGGCACACACACCTGTCAATATAAGGACCCACAGTTGACAGTGCATGTCAGAGCAAAAACCAAGCCATGAAATCGAAGGAATAGTCCGTAGTGCTCCGAGACAGGATTGTGTCGAGGCACAGATCTGGGAAAGGGAACCAAAACAAGATCCCCAAGAACACAGTGGCCTCCATCATTCTTAAATGGAAGAAGTTTGGAACCACCAAGACTCTTCCTGGAGCTGGCTGCCCGGTCAAACTGAGCAATCGGGGGAGAAGGGCCTTGGTCAGGGAGGTGACCAAGAACCCAATGGTGTCACACCCTGATCTGTTTCACCGGTCTTGTGCTTGTCTCCACCCCTTTCCAGGTGTCACCCATTTTCCCCATTATCCCCTGTGCATTTATACCTGTGTTCTCTGTTTGTCTGTCAGTTCATCTTGACTCGCGTTTTTTTCCCCTCCTGTTTCTCTGTAGCTCCTGTTTTTCTAGTTTTTCCAGTATTGACCACTCCGCCTGCCCTGAGCCTGCCTGCCGTTCTGTGCCTGGCACTGCCCTGGATTACTGACCTCTGTCTGCCCTAACCGTGAGCCTGCCTGCCGTTCTGTACCTTACTAACTCTGCCTGCCCTGGATTAGCGACCTCTGCCTGCCCTGGATTAGCGACCTCTGCCTGCCCTGGATTAGCGACCTCTGCCTGCCCTGGATTAGCGACCTCTGCCTGCCCTGGATTAGCGACCTCTGCCTGCCCTGGATTAGCGACCTCTGCCTGCCCTGGATTAGCGACCTCTGCCTGCCCTGGATTAGCGACCTCTGCCTGCCCTGGATTAGCGACCTCTGTCTGCCCCTTGTTTTTTTATTAAACATCCGTGATTCGAACTGTCTGCATCTGGGTCTTATCCTGAGAGATGATCACTCTGTCAGAGCTCTAGAGTTCCTCTCTGGAGATTGGAGAAGCTTCCAGAAGGACAACCATCTCTGCAGTACTTCTTGGTAGGCAGAAGCTACTCTTCCTGGGATTTATTATGGATTCCAATTAGTTCCTGTCAAGGCAGGAACTACACTTCCTGGGCAATCAAACAAGCAAAGCGTCAGTATAGAGACAAAGTAGAGTTGCAATTCAACGGGTCAAACACGAGACGTATGTGGCAGGGTCTACAGTCAATTACGGACTACAAATAGAAAACCAGCCCTGTAGCGGACATCAACGTCTTGCTCCCAGACAAATTAAACAAAGTCTTTGCTCGCTTTGAGGACAATACAGTGCCACTGACACGGCCTGCTACCAAAGCCTGTGAGCTCTCCTTCTCCGTTCTCTCTGAATGTAGCTACTGTCTGTCTATATCTCCCTCCGGACTCTCTGTCTCTCTAAATGTAGCTACGTGAGTAAAACATTTAAACGTGTTAACCCTCGCAAGGCTGCTGGCCCAGACGGCATCCCTAGCCGGGTCCTCAGAGCATGGGCAGACCAGCTGGCTGGTGTGTTTACGGACATATTCAACCAATCCCTATCCCAGTCTGTTGTCCCCACATGCTTCAATATGGCCACCATTGTTCCTGTTCCCAAGAAAGCTAAGGTAAGTGAACTAAATTACTATCGCCCCATTGCACTCACTTCTGTCATCCTGAAGTGCTTTGAGAAACTAGTCGAGGATCATATCACCTCCACCCTACCTGATACCCTAGACACACTCCAATTTGCATACCGCCCCAATAGGTCCACTGACGATGCAATCGCCATCACACTGCACACTGCCCTATCCCATCTGGACAAGAGGAATACCTATGTAAGAATGATGTTCATTGACTGCAGCTCAGCATTTAACACCATAGTACCCTCCAAACTCGTCATTAAGCTCAAGACCCTGAGTCTCGACCCCGCCCTGTGCAACTGGGTCCTGGACTTTCTGATGGGCCGCCCCCAGGTGGTGAAGGTAGGAAACCACATCTCCACCCCGCTGATCCTCAACACTGGGGCCCCACAATGGTGCGTTCTCAGCCTTCTCCTGTACTCCCTGTTCACCCATGACTGTGTGGCCATGCACGCCTCCAACTCAATCATCAAGCTTGCAGAGGACACCACAGTAGTAGGCCTGATTACCAACAATGACAAGACAGCCTACAGGGAGGAGGTGAGGGCCCTGGGAGAGTGGTGGCAGGAAAATAACCTCTCCCTCAACGTCAACAAAACAAAGGAGAAGATCGTGGACTAAAGGAAACAGCAGAGGGAGCACCCCCCCCCCCCCCCCCCCCTATCCACATCGACGCGACAGTAGTGGAGAGGGTAGTAAGTTTTAAGTTCCTCGGCGTACACATCACGGACAAACTGAATTGGTCCACCCACACAGACAGCGTTGTGAAGAAGGCGCAGCAGCACCTCTTCAACCTCAGGAGGCTGAAGAAATTTGGCTTGTCACCAAAAGCACTCATAAACTTCTACAGATGCACAATCGAGAGCATCCTGTCGGGCTGTATCACCGCCTGGTACGGCAACTGCTCCGCCCCTCCGCCCCTCCCCCCCCCCCAGAGACACCAATTCTCCTTAGCCGGCCCATAACAATTGAATGGTCTACCTTATCAAAAGCTTTGGCCAAGTCAATAAAAATAGCAGCACAACATTGCTTTGAATCAAGGGCAATGGTGACATCATTTAGGACCTTTAAGTTTGCACTCATCCATAACCTGAGCGGAAACCAGATTGTGTAGTGTTTTGTTTTTTTATCTCTGTGCAGAGAATGGGGGCTTCAAATGCCTCTGCTGCTATTGCTCAAGACTTTTCACACAACTGACCTCACACTTCAGTGCTAATTGAAGTTGCAGCCAGGTCTGTTCTGTCCTAGCGGCTTGGTAGCTTAGTATACTTATTTACTATATATAACAAAATTATGTAGATATTATGGTCAATTCAGACCCCTTGACTTTTTCCACATTTTGTTACATTATTCTAAAATAGATTAAATAAAAACAAATCCTCAGCGATCTACACAGAGTATCCCATAATGTGAAAGCGAAAACAGGTTAAGAAATATTTGCAAATGTATTAAAAATTAAAAACAGAAATACCTTATTTGCATAAGTATTCAGACCCTTTGCTATGAGACTCTAAATGGAGCTCAGGTGCATCCTGTTTCCATTGATCATCCTTGAGATGTTTCTACAACTTGATTGGAGTCCACCTGTGGTAAATTAAATTGATTGGACATGATTTGGAAAGGCACACACCTGTCTATATGAGGTCCCACAGTTGACAGTGCATGTCAGAGCAAAAACCAAGCCATGAGGTCGAAGGAATTGTTCATAGAGCTCCGAGACCAGTTAGTGTCGAGGCACAGATCTGGGGAAGGGAACCAAAATATTTCTGGAGCATTGAAGGTCCCCAAGAACACAGTGGCCTCCTTAAATGGAAGAAGTTTGGAACCACCAAGACTCTTCCTAGAGTTGGCCGGCTGGCCAAACTGAGCAATTGGGGGAGAAGGGCCTTGGTCAGGGAGGTGACCAAGACCCCGATGGTCACTCTGACAGAGCTCTAGAGTTCCTATGTGGAGATGGGAGAATTTTCCAGAATGACAACCATCTCTACAGCACTCCACCATTCAGTCCTTTATGGTAGAGTGGCCAGAAGGAAGCCACTCCTTGGTAAAAGGCACATGACAGCCTGCTTGGTGTTTGCCAAAAGGCACCTAAAGTCTCTCAGACCATGAGAAACAAGATTATCTGGTCTGATGAAACCAAGATTAAACGCTTTGGCATGAATGCCAAGTGTCACATCTGGAGGAAACCTGGCACCATCCCTACGGTGAAGCATGGTGGTGGCAGCATCATGCTGTGGGGATGTTTTTCAGCAGCAGGGACTGGGAGACTAATCAGGATTGAGGCAAAGATGAACGCAGCAAAGTACAGAGAGATCCTTGATGAAACCTGCTCCAGACTGCTCAGGACCTCAGACTGGGGCGAAGGTTCACCTTCCAACAGGACAACAACCCTAAACACACAGCCAAGACAATGCAGGATTGGTTTCGGGACAAGTCTCTGAATGTCCTTGAGTGTCCCAATCTCTGGAGAGATCTGAAAATAGCTGTGCAGCAACGCTCCCCATCCAACCTGACAACTTGAGAGGATCTGCAGAGAAGAATGGGAGAAACTCCTCAAGTACAGGTGTGCCAAGCTTGTAGCGTCATACCCAAGAAGACTCAAGGCTGTAATCGCTGCCAAATGTGCTTCAACGAAGCACTGAGTAAAGGGTCTGAATACTTATGAAAATGTCATTTCAATTTTGTGTTTTTTATAAATTATCAAAAAATTTATAAAAACTGTTTTATGATTTGTCATTATGGGGTAATGTGTGTAGATTGATGATAGGGGAAGAAAAAAATAATTGTATCCATTTTAGAACAAGGCTGTAACGTAACAAAATGTGTAAAAAGTCAAGGGGTCTGAATACTTTCTGAAGGAACTGTAGGTGTTGTGTTGGATGGTCCAGGTTCCGCTGTGTTTATTCTGCAGGTTTTGGTTTGTTCTAAGTTTTTTTTCTTGATAGTCTTTTGTAGTAATAATCCATTCAGTTAATTTAGTCCAAAATCAAGGTTTTAGGTCTGGAATTTTGATTTGGATTGAAGGTTTTGATTTGGAGGTTAGTATCCTGTATAAATCCTTGTGACAAAATCCAAGTTTATAATTTATCCAACTTTAATTCAAAATTAATTTTTTGAAGAACTCAGGAGCCCATGAGCTCATGACCTCTCTTTCTCTCTCTCTCTCTCTCTCTCTCTCTCTCTCTCTCTCTCTCTCTCTCTCCTTGCCCCAACATCCCTCCACTCCCTCTCTCACTCTCGTCTCTCTCTCTCCTTGCCCCCACCTCCCTCCACTCCCTCTCCCCATCCATCTCTCCCCTCCCTCTCTCCCTCTCTTCTCTCTCTCTCTAGGTGTTTTATTAATAATTCTCTCTCTCCACTACAGAGTTGGAAGTTTTTCCCTTCAGAAGATAACTTTCTAGAAGTTTCTATAAATTAATAAGAGTGTGTTTCCCTGTGAAGCCTGAAGCTTTGAAGCAGGCGTATTGATCTAGCAGGTGAGTCGGCCGGACGGATCACGACTTCAAACATAATCCAATGTTCCTATAGAGAGTCCTGAACAATACCATATTATACTGCCATCACCTAAACTGTGTGTGTCTGTGTCTGTGTGGACGTTTTTAACTGGACTTGTGTGGAACACAAGTCCCCACAAGAATAGTGAACAAACAAAAATTTGACCAACTGAGTACATTTTGTTAGTCCCAACAGGGTCAAATGCTATTTCTAAGTGTTAAGGTTAGAATTAGTGTTATGGTTAGGAGCTAGGGATAGATTTAGGGTCAGGGTTAGGAGCTAGGGTTAGATTTAGGTTTAGGGTTAGGAGCTAGGGTTAGTTTTAGGGTTAGGAGCTAGGGTTAGGAGCTAGGGTTAGGTTTAGGGTTAGGAGCTGGGGTTAGTTTTAGGGTCAGGGTTAGGGTTAGGAGCTAGGGTTAGGAGCTAGGGTTTGTTTTAGGGTCAGGGTTAGGAGCTAGGGATAGATTTAGGGTCAGGGTTAGGAGCTAGGGATATATTTAGGGTTAGGAGCTAGGGTTAGGGTTAGGGTTAGGGTTAGGAGCTAGAGTTAGTTTTAGGGATAGGGGCTAGGGTTAGATTTAGGATTAGGTTTAGGGTTAGGCTTAGGGTTAGGGGCTAGGGTTAGATTTAGGGTTAGGAGCTAGGGTTAGATTTAGGATTAGGTTTAGGGTTAGGTTTAGGATTAGGGGCTAGGGTTAGATTTAGGGTTAGGAGCTAGGGTTAGATTTAGGGTTAGGGTTAGGAGCTAGGGTTAGTTTTAGGGATAGGGGCTAGGGTTAGATTTAGGATTAGGTTTAGGGTTAGGTTTAGGGTTAGGGGCTAGGGTTAGATTTAGGATTAGGTTTAGGGTTAGGTTTAGGGTTAGGGTTAGGAGCTAGGGTTAGGTTTAGGGTTAGGGTTAGGGTTAGGTTTAAATCAAATCTAATTTTATTTGTCACATACACATATTTAGCAGATGTTATTGCGGGTGTATTGAAATGCTTGTGCTCCTAGCACCAACAGTACAATAGTATCTAACAATTCACAACAATACACACAAATCTAAAAGTAAAATAATGAAATTAAGAAATGTATAAATATTAGATCGAGAAATGTAGGAGTAGCATTGACTAAAATACAGTAGAATACATTATATACATATGAGATGAGTAAAGCAGAATGTAAACATTATTAAAGTGACCAGTGACATCTATGTCTATGGGGCAGCAGCCTCTAAAGAGCAGGGTTGAGTAACCTGGTGGTAGTGATGGCTATTTAACAGTCTGATGGCCTTGAGATAGAAGCTGTTACGGTACAGAGTCAATGTGGAGGTTATATACAGGGGTACTGGGTCAATGTGGAGGCTATATACAGGGGGTACCAGTACTGGGTCAATGTGGAGGCTATATACAGGGGGTACCGGTACTGGGTCAATGTGGAGGCTATATACAGGGGGTACCGGTACTGGGTCAATGTGGAGGCTATATACAGGGGGTACCGGTACAGAGTCAATGTGGAGGCTATATACAGGGGGTACCGGTACAGAGTCAATGTGGAGACTATATACAGGGTGTTACAGTACAGAGTCAATGTGGAGGCTATATACAGGGGTACTGGTACAGAGTCAATGTGGAGGCTATATACAGGGTATTACGGTACAGAGTCAATGTGGAGGCTATATACAGGGTATTACAGTACAGAGTCAATGTGGAGGCTATATACAGGGGGTACTAGTACTGGGTCAATGTGGAGGCTATATACAGGGGGTACCGGTACAGAGTCAATGTGGAGGCTATATACAGGGGGTTCCGGTACAGAGTCAATGTGGAGGCTATATACAGGGGGTACCGGTACTGGGTCAATGTGGAGGCTATATACAGGGGGTACCGGTACTGGGTCAATGTGGAGGCTATATACAGGGGGTACCGGTACTGGGTCAATGTGGAGGCTCTATACAGGGGGTACCGGTACTGGGTCAATGTGGGGGTACAGGTTAGTAATGAGGCTATATACAGGGGTACCGGTACTGGGTTAATGTGTGTGGGTACAGGTTAGTAATGAGGCTCTATACAGGGGTACCGGTACTGGGTTAATGTGTGGGGGTACAGGTTAGTAATGAGGCTCTATACAGGGGTACCGGTACTGGGTCAATGTGTGGGGGTACAGGTTAGTAATGAGGTTCTATACAGGGGGTACCGGTACTGGGTTAATGTGTGGGGGTACAGGTTAGTAATTCGGCTCTATACAGGGGGTACCGGTACTGGGTCAATGTGTGGGGGTACAGGTTAGTAATGAGGCTCTATACAGGGGGTACCGGTACCGAGTCAATGTGGGGGGGGTACAGGTTAGTAATGAGGCTCTATACAAGGGGTACCGGTACTGGGTCAATGTGTGGGGGTACAGGTTAGTAATTCGGCTCTATACAGGGGGTACCGGTACTGGGTCAATGTGTGGGGGTACAGGTTAGTAATGAGGCTCTATACAGGGGGTACCGGTACTGGGTTAATGTGTGGGGGTACAGGTTAATGTGTGGGGGTATTGACCATTTGAATAATTGTTCAGCCGTCTTATTGCTTGGGGGTAGAAGCTGTTAAGGAGCCTTTTGGACCTAGACTTGGCGCTCTGGTACCGCTTGTCGTGCGGTAGCAGAGAGAACCATCTCTGACTTGGGTGACTGGAGTCTTTGGCATCGTCTAGTATAGAGGTACTGGATGGCAGGAGCTTGGCCCCAGTGATGTACTGGGCCGTACGCACTACCCTCTGTTGCGCCTTACGGTCAGATGCCAAGCAGTTGCCACACCAGGTGGTGATGTAACTGGTCAGGATGCTCTTGATAGTGCAGCTAGAACCTTTTAAGGATCTGAGAACCCATTCCAAGTCTCCTGAGGTGGAAAAGCTGTTGTCATGCCCTCTTCACGACTGTCTTGGTGTGTTTGGATCATGATAGTTTGTTGGTTAACTTGAAACTCTCAACCCGCTCCACTACAGCCCCGTCGATGAGAATGGGGCCCGCCTTTTCCTGTAGTTCACGATTAGCTCCTTTGTCTTGCTCACATTGAGGGAGAGGTTGTTGTCCTGTGACCACACTGCCAGGTCTCTGACCTCCTCCCTATATGCTGTCTCATCGTTGTCGGTGATCAGGCCTGCCACTGTTGTGTCGTCAGCAAAAATGAATGATGGTATTGGAGTTGTGCTTGACCACGCAGTCATGGGTGAACAGGGAGAACAGGAGGGGACTGAGCATACACCCCTGAGGGGCCCCAGTGTTGAGGATCAGCGTGGCAGATGTGCTGTTACCTACCCTCACCACCTGGGGGCGGCCTGTCAGGAAGTCCAGGATCCAGTTGTAGAGGGAGGTGTTTAGTCCCAGGGTCCTTAGCTTAGTGATGAGCTTTGTGGGCACTATGGGGTTGAACGCTGAGCTGTAGTCAATGAACAGCATTCATACAAAGGAGTTAACCTGTTAGTGAATAGGGGGCGCTATTTTCACTTTGGGAAAAAATTGTGCCCAAATTAAACGGCCTCGTACTCTGTTCTAGATCATACGATATGCATATTATTATTACTATTGGATAGAAAACACTCTGACGTTTCTAAAACTGTGAGTAAAACAGAACTCATTTGGCAGCAAACTTCCAAACAGGAAGTGAAAATTCTGAAAATGGGGCTCTGTGTCAGGCCTTGCCTATTCAATTGCCTTTTATTTATGGATCTGTATGCACTTCATACGCCTTCCACTAGATGTCAACAGGCAGTAGAATGTTGAATGGGGTGTCTAGCTTGATGTGAGACCGAATGAGAGCTTTTGGAGTGACAGGTCCGCCCTATTGGCAGTATTTAGCCGCGCACCAGGGAACCCCACATTGTCTTCTGAAATGCGTTAGGTATACACGACGAAATGCTCCGTCTTGGAATTTATTGGATACATATGAGAAAAACATCATAAAGATGGATTTTCAACCGAGTTTGACCAGTTTATTCGACGTTTATTGTGACTTTTGGAATTTTTCGTTCCATGCGCCAAGAGTTGATGGACATGTTCGCGCCACAATGCTAGCCAAGTTGCTAATTCGACAGAAGAAATGGGCATTCTAAAACAAAACAACGATTTATTGTGGAAATAGGACTCCTTGCACTACATTCTGATGGAAGATCATCAAAGGTAAGAGAATATTTATGATGTTATTTCGTATTTTTGTGGTATATGTTGGCTCCAACATGGCGGAGAATTGCTGGGCGCTGTCTCACAATATTGCATGCTGTACTTTGTACTAAAGTAATTTTTTTTAATCTAACACAGCGGTTGCATTTAGAACCAGTGTATCTTTCATTTGCTGTACAACATGTATTTTTTAGCAAAGTTTATGATGAGTTTTTTGGTTAGATTACGTGACTGTCCAAAATATCTCCGGACAATTTGGTGCATTTTGGCGCCGTATTCACAATGTAAAACCACGATTTGTAGCTATAAATATGCACATTTTCGAACAAAACATAAATGTATTGTATAACATGATGTTATAAGACTGTCATCTGATGAAGTTGTTCAAAGGTTAGTGATTAATTTTATCTCTATTTGTGGGTTTTGTGAAAGCTATGTTAGCGGTGAATAAATGGCGTTGTGTGTTTGGCTATTGTGGTGAGCTAACATAAATATATATTGTGTTTTCGCTGTAAAACACTTAAAAAAATCGGAAATATTGGCTGGATTCACAAGATGTTTATCTTTCATTTGCTGTACACCATGTATTTTTCATAAATGTTTTATGATGAGTATTTAGGTATTTCACGTTGCTCTCTGTAATTATTCTGGCTGCTTTGGTGCTATTTTTGATGGAAGCTGCAATGTAAAACTATGATTTATACCTCAAATATGCACATTTTCAAACAAAACATAGATTTATTGTATAACATGTTATAAGACTGTCATCTGATGAAGTTGTTTCTTGGTTAGTGACTAATTATATCTCTTTTTGGTCGGTTTTGTGATAGCTACCTATGCGGTAAAAAAATTGTGAAAATATGCGGTTGAGTCTTTTGCTATTGTGGTTAGCTAATAGAAATACATATTGTGTTTTCGCTGTAAAACATTTTAAAAATCGGAACTGATGGCTGGATTCACAAGATGTTTATCTTTCATTTGCAGATTTGCAAGATCAGATTTGCAAGATCTGGAGATCTTTCATTTGCATTTGCAAGGGCACTGCGTTCATCCACCTCTGGCCTGCTCGCCTCCCTACCTCTGAGGAAGTACAGTTCCCGCTCAGCCCAGTCAAAACTGTTCGCTGCTCTGGCACCCCAATGGTGGAACAAACTCCCTCACGACGCCAGGTCAGCGGAGTCAATCACCACCTTCCGGAGACACCTGAAACCCCACCTCTTTAAGGAATATATATCCATAGATTTCAAGCAATTGAATAGGAAGGCCCTGGAACAGAGCCTCAATTTCAGATTTTTCACTTCCTGTCAGGAAGTTTGCTGCAAAATGAGTTCTGTTTTACTCACAGATATAATTCAAACAGTTTTAGAAACTTGAGAGTGTTTTCTATCCAATAGTAATAATAATATGCATATTGTACGATCTAGAATAGAGTACGAGGCAGTTTAATTTGGGCACGATTTTTTCCAAAGTGAAAACAGCGCCCCCCTATTGACAAGAAGTTTTAACAGACTCATAAAATAGAGTCAAGCCAGACAAATCACCCCCTCTAGCTTTAAGAGGAAAGGGTGCTTGTCTAAGCCCACACAGCCCTCTCTCCTCATCAATGTGTAGACTGTGTCGACCCAGCTAGAACTGTCACAGTATAACAGTTTCTGGGCTGCTTGAAGTCGGAAAGGCATGATCCAGGAAGAAATGTCCATCAGCCCTTGCCCACGCTCCTGGCAGGTACAGGGCTGCAGCTTTCATCCAGACCAAAATACATTTACAAGGGTTCTCTGAAGCTCTTGTATCAGACCCCCCATTGGCTGTACAACCATTTGTCTGTGCCACAGGGTAGAGACAGTTAGATTATTGGTTACCAGCACCCATTTCCACCTTGACAAGCTGGCACACACTTTCTCCACTACACCCTCCCAGGTATTTTTCTGAAAGACAAAAACCCCCAAAGTCTTCATCCCATCTCTGCCCCACTGAATCCCCCCTGGTCACCGTGGAGTGGACCCCATCTGAATCCCCCCTGGTCACCGTGGAGCGGACCCCGTCTGAATCCCCCTGGTCACCGTGGAGCGGACCCCGTCTGAATCCCCCTGGTCACCGTGGAGCGGACCCCGTCTGAATCCCCCCTGGTCACCGTGGAGCGGACCCTATCTGAATCCCCCTTGGTCACCGTGGAGCGGACCCTATCTGAATCCCCCCTGGTCACCGTGGAGCGGACCCCGTCTGAAGCCCCCCTGGTCACCGTGGAGCGGACCCCGTCTGAATCCCCCCTGGTCACCGTGGAGCGGACCCCGTCTGAAGCCCCCCTGGTCACCGTGGAGCGGACCCCGTCTGAATCCCCCCTGGTCACCGTGGAGCGGACCCCGTCTGAATCCCCCTGGTCACCGTGGAGCGGACCCCGTCTGAAGCCCCCCTGGTAACCGTGGAGCGGACCCCGTCTGAATCCCCCCTGGTCACCGTGGAGCGGACCCCGTCTGAATCCCCCCTGGTCAAAGTGGAGCGGACCCCGTCTGAATCCCCCCTGGTCACCGTGGAGCGGACCCCGTTGAAGCCCCCTGGTCACCGTGGAGGACCCGATCTGAATCCCCCCCTGGTCACCGTGGAGCGGACCCCGTCTGAATCCCCCTGGTCACCGTGGAGCTAGTGTGTCCTTGACTAGGTGAGCTAGGTGTGTCTGAGCTATTTGTGTCTGAGCTAGGTGTGTCCTGAGCTAGGTGTGTCTGAGCTAGGTGTTTGTCTGAGCTAGGTGTGTCTGAGCTAGGTTGTTGTCTGGCTAGGTGTGTCTGAGCTAGGTGTGTCTGAGCTAGTGTGTCTGAGCTAGTGTGTCTAGGTGTGTCTGAGCTAGGTGGTGTCTTAGCTAGGTGTGTCTGAGTTAGGGGTGTCTGAGCTAGGTGTGTGTCTGGCTAGGTGTCTGACTAGGTGGGTCTGAGCTAGGTGTGTCTGGCTAGAGTGTGCTGCTAGGTGTGTCTGAGCTAGGTGAGCTAGTGTGTGTCTGAGCTAGGTGTTTCTGAGCTAGTGTGTCTGAGCTAGGTGTGTCTGAGCTAGGGTGGTCTGAGCTAGGTGAGCTGGTGTGTCTGAGCTAGGTGTGTCTGAGCTAGGTGTTGTCGAGCTAGGTTGGGTCGAGCTAGTGAGCTAGGTGGTCTAGCTAGGTGTTTCTAAGCTGGTGATCTAGTGTGTCTGAATAGTGTGTTTGAGCTAGGTGTGTCTGAGTGGGGGGGTGTGTCTGAGCTAGGTGATGCTAGGTGTGTCTGAGCTAGGTGTGTCTGACTAGGTGTTTCTGAGCTAGGTGTGTCTGAGCTAGGTGAGCTAGTGTGTGTCTGAGCTAGGTGTGTCTGAGCTAGTGTGTCTGAGCTAGGTGTGTCTGAGCTAGTTGAGCTAGGTGTGTCTGAACTAGTGTGTGTCTGAGCTAGTTGTGTCTGAGCTAGGTGAGCTAGGTGTGTCTGAGCTAGGTGTGTCTGAGCTAGGTGTGTCTGAGCTATGGAGCTAGTTGTGTCTGAGCATAGGTGTGTCTGAACTAGGTGTGCTAGGTGTGTCTGAGCAAGGTTTCTGAGCTAGGTGAGCTAGTGTCTGAGCTAGGTGTGTCTGAGCTAGCTGAGCTAGTGTGGGTTTGAGCTAGTGTGTGTCTGAGCTAGGTGTGTCTGAGCTAGGTGAGCTAGGTGTGTCTGAGTTAGGTGTGTCTGAGCTAGATGTGTCTGAGCTAGGTGTGTCTGAGCTAGTTGAGCTAGGTGTGTCTGAGCTAGGTGTGTCTGAGCTAGGTGTGTCTGAGCTAGGTGTGCTAAGTGTGTCTGAGCTAGGTGTGTCTGAGCTAGGTGTGTCTGAGCTAGGTGAGCTAGGTGTGTCTGAGCTAGGTGTGTCTGAGCTAGGTGTGTCTGAGCTAGTTGAGCTAGGTGTGTCTGAGCTAGGGCGGTGTGTCTGGCTAGGTGTCTGAGCTAGGTTGTCTGAGCTAGGAGCTGGTGTGTCTGAGCTAGGGTGTTGAGCTAGTGTGTCTGAGCTAGTTGAGCTAGGTGTGTTTGAGCTATGTGTGTCTGAGCTACTGTAGTGTTTCTGAGCTAAGTGAGCTAGGTGCGTCTGAGCTAGGTGAGCTAGATGTCTGTGACTAGGTGTGTCTGAGCTAGGTGATTATGAGCTAGGTGTTTATGAGCTAGGTGTGTCTGAGCTAGGTGTGTCTGAGCTAGGTGTGTCTGAGCTAGGTGTTTATGAGCTAGGTGTTTATGAGCTAGGTGTTTATGAGCTAGGTGTTTATGAGCTAGGTGTTTCTGAGCTAGGTGTGTCTGAGCTAGGTGAGCTAGGTGTGTCTGAGTAAGGTGTGTCTGAGCTAGGTGTGTCTGAGCTAGGTGTGTCTGAGCTAGGTGTGTCTGAGCTAGGTGAGCTAGGTGAGCTAGGTGTGTCTGAGCTAGGTGTGTCTAAGCTAGGTGAGCTAGGTGTGTCTGAGCTAGGTGCGTCTGAGCTAGGTGTGTCTGAGCTAGGTGTGTCTGAGCTAGGTGTGTCTGAGTAAGGTGTGTCTGAGCTAGGTGTGTCTGAGCTAGGTGAGCTAGGTGTGTCTGAGCTAGGTGTGTCTGAGCTAGGTGTGTCTGAGCTAGGTGTGTCTGAGCTATGTGTGTCTGAGCTAGGTGTGTCTGAGCTAGGTGTGTCTGAGCTAGGTGTGTCTGAGCTAGGTGTGTCTGAGCTAGGTGTGTCTGAGCTAGGTGTGTCTTGAGCTAGGTTGTCCTGAGCTAGGGTGTGTCTGAGCTAGTGTGTCTGAGCTAGGTGAGCTAGGTTTGTCTGAGCTAGGTGTGCTGAGCTAGGTGTGTCTGACTAGGTGTGTCTGAGCTAGGTGAGCTATTGTGTGTCTGAGCTAGGTGTGTCTGAGCTAGGTGTGTCTGAGCTAGGTGTGTCTGAGCAGGTGTGTCTGAGCTAGTGAGCTAGGTGTGTCTGAGCTAGGTGTGTCTGAGCTAGGTGTGTCTGAGCTAGGTGTGTCTGAGCTAGGTGAGCTAGGTGTGTCTGAGCTAGGTGTGTCTAAGCTAGGTGAGCTAGGTGTGTCTGAAATAGGTGTGTTTGAGCTAGGTGTGTCTGAGCTAGGTGTGTCTGAGCTAGGTGAGCTAGGTGTGTCTGAGTAAGGTGTGTCTGAGCTAGGTGTGTCTGAGCTAGGTGTGTCTGAGCTAGGTGAGCTAGGTGTGTCTGAGCTAGGTGTGTCTGAGCTAGGTGTGTCTGAGCTAGGTGTGTCTGAGCTAGTTGAGCTAGGTGTGTCTGAGCTAGGTGTGTCTGAGCTAGTTGTGTCTGAGCTAGGTGAGCTAGGTGTGTCTGAGCTAGGTGTGTCTGAGCTAGGTGTGTCTGAGCTAGTTGAGCTAGTTGTGTCTGAGCTAGGTGTGTCTGAACTAGGTGTGCTAGGTGTGTCTGAGCAAGGTGTGTCTGAGCTAGGTGAGCTAGGTGTGTCTGAGCTAGGTGTGTCTGAGCTAGCTGAGCTAGGTGTGTTTGAGCTAGGTGTGTCTGAGCTAGGTGTGTCTGAGCTAGGTGAGCTAGGTGTGTCTGAGTTAGGTGTGTCTGAGCTAGATGTGTCTGAGCTAGGTGTGTCTGAGCTAGTTGAACTAGGTGTGTCTGAGCTAGGTGTGTCTGAGCTAGGTGTGTCTGAGCTAGGTGTGCTAAGTGTGTCTGAGCTAGGTGTGTCTGAGCTAGGTGTGTCTGAGCTAGGTGAGCTAGGTGTGTCTGAGCTAGGTGTGTCTGAGCTAGGTGTGTCTGAGCTAGTTGAGCTAGGTGTGTCTGAGCTAGGTGTGTCTGAGCTAGGTGTGTCTGAGCTAGGTGTGTCTGAGCTAGGTGAGCTAGGTGTGTCTGAGCTAGGTGTGTCTGAGCTAGGTGTGTCTGAGCTAGGTGTGCTAGGTGTGTCTGAGCTAGGTGTGTCTGAGCTAGGTGTGTCTGAGCTAGGTGAGCTAGGTGTGTCTGAGCTAGGTGTGTCTGAGCTAGGTGTGTCTGAGCTAGTTGAGCTAGGTGTGTTTGAGCTATGTGTGTCTGAGCTACTGTAGGTGTTTCTGAGCTAAGTGAGCTAGGTGCGTCTGAGCTAGGTGAGCTAGATGTGTCTGAGCTAGGTGTGTCTGAGCTAGGTGTTTATGAGCTAGGTGTTTATGAGCTAGGTGTGTCTGAGCTAGGTGTGTCTGAGCTAGGTGTGTCTGAGCTAGGTGTTTATGAGCTAGGTGTTTATGAGCTAGGTGTTTATGAGCTAGGTGTTTATGAGCTAGGTGTGTCTGAGCTAGGTGTTTATGAGCTAGGTGTGTCTGAGCTAGGTGTTTATGAGCTAGGTGTTTATGAGCTAGGTGTTTATGAGCTAGGTGTTTATGAGCTAGGTGTTTATGAGCTAGGTGTTTATGAGCTAGGTGTTTATGAGCTAGGTGACTCTAGTTAACAGAATGGTGACTGTTCTTCGTGTAATAATGCTTCATGCCATTTAAATGGTGTCTTTTACAAAGGTCAGCCACTGTTTATCTGGCTTCTGGCCTCTTTGCCAGTCTCACTGTTAACATGTTATTATCTTAGCCAGACAGTCTGTTTGCCTGTTAGCCAGTCTCACTGTTAGACTGTTAGCCGGTCAGACTGTTAGCCTTTTGGACTGTTAGCCAGTTCCACTGTTATCAGGTAAGCCTGTTAGCCAGTCAGACTGTTAGCCAGTCAGACCCTTAGCCTGCTAGACTGTTTGTATGTTAATCTGTTAGCATCTTAGTCTGTTCAACTGTTAGCCTTTTAGCTTCTTAGTCTGCTAGACCGTTAGTCTGTTAGTCTGTTATACTGTTAGCATGTTAGCCTGTTGGCCTGTCTAAGTGTCACATCCCTTTCTCTTTACTTTTACAATATCCTCTCTGAGATTACAGTCACTGCACCAAAGAGAGGGAGAGAGAGAGGGAGACAAAGAGGCACGTAGAGAGAAAGAAAGAGGGAGAGAGAGAGACAAAGAGGCACGTAGAGAGAAAGAAAGAGGGAGAGAGAGAGACAAAGACAGGAATGGGGACAAACTGCCCCCCAGTCATTGTCCCACTCCCACCACCTCCTAATTTACCCCTGACACACACACATACACAC
>NW_024060097.1:135837-138337 GCF_016432855.1 Salvelinus namaycush
TTATCATGTTGACCCCAACCACCATGTGTTATTATGTTGACCCAACCACACTGTTATCCTGTTGACCCCAACCACACTGTGTTATTGTTGACCCCAACACACTGTGTTATCTGTTGACCCCAACCACACTGTGTTATCATGTTGACCCCAACCACATGGTTATCATGTTGACCCAACCACACTGTGTTATCCTGTTGACCCAACCACACTGTGTTATCCTGTTGACCCCAACCACACTGTGTTATGCTGTGTGACCCCAACCACACTGTGTTATCATTTGACCCCAACCACACTGTGTTATCATGTGACCCCAACCACACTGTGTTATCCTGTTGACCCCAACCACACTGTGTTATATGTTGACCCCAACCACACTGTGTTATCCTGTTGACCCAACCACACTGGTTTCTGTGACCCCAACCACACTGTGTTATCATGTTGACCCCAACACACGTGTTATCGTTGACCCCAACCACACTGTGTTTCTGTTGACCCCAACCACACTGTGTTATCCTGTGACCCCAACCATACTGTGTTATCATGTTGACCCCAACCACACTATGTTATCATGTTGACCCCAACCACACTGTGTTATCATGTTGACCCAACCACACTGTGTTATCCTGTGACCCCAACCACACTGTGTTATCCTGTTGACCCCAACCACACTGTTATCCTGTTGACCCCAACCACACTGTGTATCTGTGACCCCAACCACACTGTGTATCCTGTTGACCCCAACCACACTGTGTTATCATGTTGGACCCCAACCACACTGTGTTATCATGTTGACCCCACACATGTGTTATCCTGTTGACCCCAACCACACTGTGTTATCTGTTGACCCAACCACACTGTGTTATCATGTTGACCCAACCACACTGTTATGCTGTTGACCCCAACCACACTGTGTTATATGTGACCCCAACCACACTGTGTTATCTGTTGACCAACCCACTGTGTTATCATGTTGACCCCAACCACACTGTGTTATCCATGTTGACCCCAACCACACTGTGTATCCTGTGACCCAACACACTGTGTTATCATGTTGACCCCAACCACACTGTGTATCCTGTTGACCCCAACCACACTGTGTTACCTGTGACCCAACCACACTGTGTTATCCTGTTGACCCCAACCACACTGTGTTATCATGTTACCCCAACCACTGTGTTATCATGTTGACCCCAACCACACTGTGTTATCCTGTTGACCCCAACCACACTGTGTTATCTGTTGACCCAACCACACTGGTTATCATGTTGACCAACCACACTGTGTATCCTGTTGACCCCAACCACACTTGATTATTGTTGCCCCAACCACACTGTGTTATCATGTTGACCCCAACCACACTGTGTTATCCTGTTGACCCCAACCACACTGTGTTATCCTGTTGACCCCAACCACACTGGTTATCATGTTGACCCCAACCACACTGTGTTATCTCTGTTGACCCCACACAACTGTGTATCATGTGACCCAACCACACTGTGTTATCCTGTTGACCCACCACACTGTGTCCATGGACCCCACCACACTGTGTTATCATGTTGACCCCAACCACACTGTGTTATCCTGTTGACCCCAACCACACTGTGTTATCATGTTGACCCCAACCACACTGTGTTATCATGTTGACCCCAACCACACTGTGTTATCATGTTGACCCCAACCACACTGTGTTATCCTGTTGACCCCACCACACTGTGTTATCATGTTGACCCCAACCACACTGTGTTATCATGTTGACCCCAACCACACTGTGTTATCCTGTTGACCCCAACCACACTGTGTTATCATGTTGACCCCAACCACACTGTGTTATCCTGTTGACCCCAACCACACTGTTATCATGTTGACCCCAACCACACTGTGTTATCTGTTGGACCCAACCACACTGTTATCCTGTTGACCCCAACCCACACTGTGTTATCCTGTTGACCCAACCACACTGTGTTATCGACCCCAACCACACTGTGTTATCATGTTGACCCCAACCACACTGTGTTATCCTGTGACCCACCACACTGTGTTATCATGTTGACCCCAACCACAACTGTGTTATCATGTTGACCCCCAACCAACTGTGTTATCATGTTGACCCCAACCACACTGTGTTATCATGTTGACCCCAACCACACTGTGTTATCATGTTGACCCAACACAATGTGTTTACTGTTGACCCCCAACCACACTGTGTTATCATGTGACCCCAACACACTGTGTTATCATGTTGACCCCAACCACACTGTGTTATCCTGTTGACCCCAAACCACAACTGTGTTATCCTGTGACCCCAACCACACTGTGTCATGTGACCAACCACACTGTTGTTATCATGTGACCCCAACCACACTGTGTTATCCTGTTGACCCCAACCACACTGTGTTATCATGTTGACCCCAACCACACTGTGTTATCATGTTGACCCCAACCACACTGTGTTATCCTGTTGACCCCAACCACACTGTGTTATCATGTTGACCCCAACCAC
>NW_024060097.1:140837-175837 GCF_016432855.1 Salvelinus namaycush
GCACTCAGGAATAATGCATTGTTGAACATAGCCTGAGGCTACACACACATACACACACACACACCAATCCCTACATCTGTGTGTGTGTCTCTGTGGCGTGCATGTGTGTCTCTCTCTCTATGTGTGTGTGTGTGTGTGTGTGTGTGTGTGTGTGTGTGTGTGTGTGTGTGTGTGTGTGTGTGTGTGTGTGTGTGTGTGTGTGTGTGTGTGTGTGTGTGTGTGTGTAGACCATAAAGCACGTCATTCCTTTCCTAGTGTATCCTTTGATTATCAGTCCTATAACCCCCATTATCTGTCTGACAATGTTGTCACTTCTACTACTGCTGCCCCCTCTACTGGACAAAATCACTCACTGCAGGGAGAGAGAGGGAGAGGGAGAGACAAGGAGATGGGGGAGAGGTAGAGAGAAGGAGAGGGAAAGGTAGAGGGAGAGAGGGAGCGAGAGAAGGAGAGAGGGAGCGAGGCGAGAGAGGGAGAGGGAGGGAGCGGGAGAGGGAGCAAGAGAGGGAGAGAGTGGGAGATAAAGAGCATGGGGGAGAGGTAGAGAGAAGGAGAAGGAAAGGTAGAAGGAGAGAGGGAGCGAGAGAGAGAGAGGGGGAGAGGGAGCGAGGCGAGAGAGGGAGAGGGAGAGAGGGCGGGAGAGGGAGCAAGAGAGGGAGAGAGTGGGAGATAAAGAGCATGGGGAGAGGTAGAGAGAAGGAGAGGGAAAGGTAGAGGGAGAGAGTGGGAGATGAAGAGCATGGAGGAGAGGTAGAGAGAAGGAGAGGGAAAGGTAGAGGGAGAGAGTGGGAGATAAAGAGCATGGGGGAGAGGTAGAGAGAAGGAGAGGGAAAGGTAGAGGGAGAGAGAGAGAGAGAAGGAAAGGGGGAGAGGGAGCGAGGCGAGAGGGAGAGAGAGAGAAGGAGAGGGGGAGAGGGAGCAAGGCGAGAGAGGGAGAGGGAGAGAGGGAGGGAGCGGGAGAGGAAGCAAGAGAGGGAGAGAGTGGGAGATAAAGAGCATGGGGAAGAGGTAGAGAGAAGGAGAGGGAAAGGTAGATGGAGAGAGAGAGAGAGAAGGAGAGGGGGAGAGGGAGCAAGGCGAGAGAGAGAGAGAGAGAAGGAGAGGGGGAGAGGGAGCGAGGCGAGAGAGGGAGAGAGAGAGGGAGGGAGCAAGAGAGAAAGAGAGTGGGAGATAAAGAGCATGGGGGAGAGGTAGAGAGAAGGAGAGGGAAAGGTAGAGGGAGAGAGAGAGAGAAGGAGAGGGAGAGAGGGAGCGAGGGAGAGAGAGAGAAGGAGAGGGGGAGAGTGGGAGATAAAGAGCATGGGGGAGAGGTAGAGAGAAGGAGAGGGAAAGGTAGAGGGAGAGAGAGAGAGAGAAGGAGAGGGAGAGAGTGGGAGATAAAGAGCATGGGGGAGAGGTAGAGAGAAGGAGAGGGAAAGGTAGAGGGAGAGAGAGAGAGGAGAGGGAGAGGGAGAGAGTGGGAGATAAAGAGCATGGGGGAGAGGTAGAGAGAAGGAGAGGGAAAGGTAGATGGAGAGAGAGAGAGAGAAGGAGAGGGAGAGAGGGAGCGAGGGAGAGAGAGAGAAGGAGAGGGAGAGAGTGGGAGATAAAGAGCATGGGGGAGAGAGGAAGGCTGTCAGTTGTCTGTCTGTGTTCAGGTCTCTAGTGTTGCCCTCAGGCTGCTTCACTTCACAATTAATGGAGGGTCTTTCAGGGGAAAACCACACTTCTAAATAACACACACACACTCTAACACACTAGTAAACAGTGTCCTGTGAGGTCTGGGTGTCTCTGAATGCCATTCCGGGGATTAACTACTCACACTATACCCACATATTCATATGGAATTTCATATTTTAGATATCAGTTATCAACTAACAACTACAATCACATAGAAACTAGAAACTGTCAACTACTAATTATAAACTATCAGACATCAAATTGAAACTAGGAACTATCAATGACCAATTCTAAGATGTCAACTGTCAACTAGCTTCTACACCTGCATTGCTTGCTGTTTGGGGTTTTAGGCTGGGTTTCTGTACAGCACTTTGAGATATCAGCTGATGTACGAAGGGCTATATAAATACATTTGATTTGATTTGAACTATAAACTATCAATGACCAACTATCAGATATCAACTGTCAACTAGAAACTATCAATGACCAACTATCAGATATCAACTGTCAACTAGAAACTATCAATGACCAACTATCAGATATCAACTGTCAACTAGAAACTATCAATGACCAACTATCAGATATCAACTGTCAACTAGAAACTATCA
Source organism: Salvelinus namaycush (assembly GCF_016432855.1). Lineage (NCBI taxonomy): Eukaryota > Metazoa > Chordata > Actinopteri > Salmoniformes > Salmonidae > Salvelinus > Salvelinus namaycush. The sequence goes on from NW_024060097.1 coordinate 143,105, forward strand.
ATGATCAATGACCAACTATCAGATATCAACTGTCAACTAGAAACTATCAATGATCAATGACCAACTATCAGATATCAACTGTCAACTAGAAACTATCAATGACCAACTATCAGATATCAACTGTCAACTAGAAACTATCAATGATCAATGACCAACTATCAGATATCAACTGTCAACTAGAAACTATCAATGATCAATGACCAACTATCAACTGTCAACTGTCAACTAGAAACTACTAGTTATCAACTATCGGATATCAACTGTCAACTAGAAAAGTAACTCTTTAGGGAAACAGTGATCACTAAAAAGTGCTTTTCCAGAAGAACATGTTGGGTACTTGCTAGCTTGTTTTAAGGTGTTTATGGTTATAGTTATTGTGGTGGTAGTGACTGGTTATAGTTATAGTAGTGGTAGTGTCTACAGTAGTAGTGGTAGTGACTGGTTATAGTTATAGTAGTGGTAGTGTCTACAGTAGTAATGGTAGTGACTGGTTATAGTAGTGGTAGTGACTGGTTATAGTTATAGTAGTGTCAACAGTAGTAGTGGTAGTGACTGGTTATAGTTATAGTAGTGTCAACAGTAGTAGTGGTAGTGACTGGTTATAGTTATAGTAGTGGTAGTGTCTACAGTAGTAATGGTAGTGACTGGTTATAGTTATAGTAGTGGTAGTGACTGGTTATAGTTATAGTAGTGGTAGTGACTGGTTATAGTAGTGGTAGTGTCTACAGTAGTAATGGTAGTGACTGGTTATAGTAGTGGTAGTGACTGGTTATAGTAGTGGTAGTGACTGGTTATAGTAGTGGTAGTGTTTACAGTAGTAATGGTAGTGACTGGTTATAGTTATAGTAGTGGTAGTGACTGGTTATAGTAATGGTAGTGACTGGTTATAGTAGTGGTAGTGACTACAGTAGTAATGGTAGTGACTGGTTATAGTAGTGGTAGTGACTGGTTATAGTTATAGTAGTGGTAGTGTCTACAGTAGTAATGGTAGTGACTGGTTATAGTAGTGGTAGTGTCTACAGTAGTAATGGTAGTGACTGGTTATAGTAGTGGTAGTGACTAGTTATAGTAGTGGTAGTGACTGGTTATAGTAGTGGTAGTGACTGGTTATAGTTATAGTAGTGGTAGTGACTACAGTAGTAATGGTAGTGACTGGTTATAGTAGTGGTAGTGACTGGTTATGGTTATAGTAGTGGTAGTGTCTACAGTAGTAATGGTAGTGACTGGTTATAGTTATAGTAATGGTAGTGACTGGTTATGGTTATAGTAGTGGTAGTGACTGGTTATAGTAATAGTAGTGGTCGTGACTGGTTATAGTTATAGTAGTGGTAGTGACGGCTTATAGTAGTGGTAGTGTCTACAGTAGTAATGGTAGTGACTGGTTATAGTTATAGTAGTGGTCGTGACTGGTTATAGTTATAGTAGTGGTAGTGACGGCTTATAGTAGTGGTAGTGTCTACAGTAGTAATGGTAGTGACTGGTTATAGTAGTGGTAGTGACTGGTTATAGTAATGGTAGTGACTGGTTATAGTAATGGTAGTGACTACCGTAGTAATGGTAGTGACTGGTTATAGTAGTGGTAGTGACTACAGTAGTAATGGTAGTGACTGGTTATAGTAGTGGTAGTGACTGGTTATAGTAGTGGTAGTGTCTACAGTAGTAGTGGTAGTGACTGGTTATAGTTATACTAGTGGTAGTGTCTACAGTAGTAGTGGTAGTGACTGGTTATAGTAGTGGTAGTGACTACAGTAGTAGTGGTAGTGACTGGTTATAGTAGTGGTAGTGACTGGTTATAGTAGTGGTAGTGACTGGTTATAGTAGTGGTAGTGCCTGGTTATAGTAGTGGTAGTGACTACAGTAGTAATGGTAGTGACTGGTTATAGTAGTGGTAGTGACTGGTTATAGTTATAGTAGTGGTAGTGTCTACAGTAGTAGGTGTAGTGACTGGTTATAGTTATAGTAGTGGTAGTGTCTACAGTAGTAATGGTAGTGACTGGTTATAGTTATAGTAGTGGTAGTGACTGGTAATAGTTATAGTAGTGGTAGTGACTACAGTAGTAATGGTAGTGACTGGTTATAGTAATGGTAGTGACTGGTTATAGTAGTGGTAGTGACTGGTTATAGTAATGGTAGTGGCTGGTTATAGTAGTGGTAGTGAATGGTTATAGTAGTGGTAGTGTCTACAGTAGTAATGATAGTGACTGGTTATAATAGTGGTAGTGACTGGTTATAGTTATAGTAGTGGTAGTGTCTACAGTAGTAGTGGTAGTGACTGGTTATAGTAGTAGTAGTGACTGGTTATAGTAATGGTAGTGACTGGTTATAGTAGTGGTAGTGACTACAGTAGTAATGGTAGTGACTGGTTATAGTAGTGGTAGTGACTGGTTATAGTAGTGGTCGTGACTGGTTATAGTAGTGGTATTACCTACAGTAGTAATGATAGTGACTGGTTATAGTTATAGTAGTGGTAGTGACTACAGTAGTAATGATAGTGACTGGTTATAGTTATAGTAGTGGTAGTGCCTACTGTAGTAATGATAGTGAATGGTAATAGTTATTGTAGTGGTAGTGACTGGTTATAGTAGTGGTAGTGACTGGTTATAGTAGTGGTAGTGACTGGTTATAGTTATAGTAGTGATGGTGTCTACAGTAGTAATGGTAGTGACTGGTTATAGTTATAGTAGTGGTAGTGACTACAGTAGTAATAGTAGTAGTAGTAATAGTAGTGGTAGTGACTACAGTAGTAATGGTAGTGACTGGTTATAGTTATAGTAGTGGTAGTGACTACAGTAGTAATGGTAGTGACTGGTTATAGTAGTGGTAGTGACTGGTTATAGTAGTGGTAGTGACTGGTTATAGTAGAGGTAGTGTCTACAGTAGTAATGGTAGTGACTGGTTATAGTTATTATAGTGGTAGTGACTGGTTATAGTTATAGTAGTGGTAGTGACTGGTTATAGTAGTGGTAGTGGTAGTGACTACAGTAGTAGTGGTAGTGACTGGTTATAGTTATAGTAGTGGTAGTGCCTACAGTAGTAATGGTAGTGACTGGTTATAGTAGTGGTAGTGACTACAGTAGTAGTGGCAGTGACTGGTTATAGTTATAGTAATGGTAGTGACTACAGTAGTAATGGTAGTGACTGGTTATAGTAGTGGTAGTGACTGGTTATAGTAGTGGTAGTGACTGGTTATAGTAGTGGTAGTGGTAGTGACTGGTTATAGTAGTGGTAGTGACTGGTTATAGTAATGGTAGTGACTGGTTATAGTAGTGGTAGTGACTACAGTAGTAATGGTAGTGACTGGTTATAGTAGTGGTAGTGTCTACAGTAGTAATGATAGTGACTGGTTATAGTTATAGTAGTGGTAGTGTCTACAGTAGTAATGGTAGTGACTGGTTATAGTAGTGGTAGTGACTGGTTATAGTAATGGTAGTGACTGGTTATAGTAGTGGTAGTGACTACAGTAGTAATGGTAGTGACTGGTTATAGTTATAGTATTGGTAGTGACTACAGTAGTAATGGTAGTGACTGGTTATAGTAGTGGTGGTTTCTGCAGTAGTAATGATAGTGACTGGTTATAGTTATAGTAGTGGTAGTGACTACAGTAGTAGTGGTAGTGACTGGTTATAGTAGTGGTAGTGACTGGTTATAGTAGTGGTAGTGACTGGTTATAGTAGTGGTAGTGACTGGTTATAGTAGTGGTAGTGACTACAGTAGTAGTGGTAGTGACTGGTTATAGTAGTGGTGGTGTCTACAGTAGTAAGTTAGTGACTGGTAATAGTTATAGTAGTGGTAGTGACTACAGTAGTAGTGGTAGTGAATGGTTATAGTTATAGTAGTGGTAGTGACTGGTTATAGTAGTGGTAGTGACTGGTTATAGTAGTGGTAGTGACTGGTTATAGTAGTGGTAGTGACTACAGTAGTAGTGGTAGTGACTGGTTATAGTAGTGGTGGTGTCTACAGTAGTAAGTTAGTGACTGGTAATAGTTATAGTAGTGGTAGTGACTACAGTAGTAGTGGTAGTGAATGGTTATAGTTATAGTAGTGGTAGTGACTGGTTATAGTAGTGGTAGTGACTGGTTATAGTAGTGGTAGTGTCTGGTTATAGTAGTGGTAGTGACTGGTTATAGTAGTGGTAGTGACTGGTTATGGTTATAGTAGTGGTAGTGACTGGTTATAGTAGTGGTAGTGACTGGTTATAGTAGTGGTGGTGTCTACAGTAGTAATGGTAGTGACTGGTAATAGTTATAGTAGTGGTAGTGACTACAGTAGTAGTAGTAGTGAATGGTTATAGTTATAGTAGTGGTAGTGACTGGTTATAGTAGTGGTAGTGACTACAGTAGTAGTAGTAGTGACTGTTTATAGTTATAGTAGTGGTAGTGACTGGTAATGGTTATAGTAGTGGTAGTGACTGGTTATAGTAGTGGTAGTGACTGGTTATAGTAGTGGTAGTGACTGGTTATAGTAGTGGTGGTGTCTACAGTAGTAATGGTAGTGACTGGTAATAGTTATAGTAGTGGTAGTGACTACAGTAGTAGTAGTAGTGAATGGTTATAGTTATAGTAGTGGTAGTGACTGGTTATAGTAGTGGTAGTGAATGGTTATAATAGTGGTAGTGTCTACAGTAGTAATGGTAGTGACTGGTGATAGTAGTGGTGGTGTCTACAGTAGTAGTGGTAGTGACTGGTTATAGTAGTGGTAGTGACTGGTTATAGTTATAGTAGTGGTAGTGACTACAGTAGTAATGATAGTGACTGGTTATAGTAGTGGTAGTGACTGGTTATAGTAGTGGTAGTGACTACAGTAGTAATGGTAGTGACTGGTTATAGTAGTGGTAGTGACTACAGTAGTAATGGTAGTGACTGGTTATAGTAGTGGTAGTGACTGGTTATAGTTATAGTAGTGGTAGTGTCTACAGTAGTAATGGTAGTGACTGGTTATAGTTATAGTAGTGGTAGTGACTGGTTATAGTAGTGGTAGTGACTGGTTATAGTAGTGGTAGTGTCTACAGTAGTAATGGTAGTGACTGGTTATAGTTATAGTAGTGGTAGTGCTTACTGTAGTAATGATAGTGACTGGTTATAGTAGTGGTAGTGTCTACAGTAGTAATGATGGTGACTGGTTATAGTTATAGTAGTGGTGTGACTACAGTAGTAATGGTAGTGACTGGTTATATTTATAGTAGTGGTAGTGACTACAGTAGTAATGGTAGTGACTGGTTATAGTAGTGGTAGTGTCTACAGTAGTAATGGTAGTGACTGGTTATAGTAGTGGTGGTGTCTACAGTAGTAATGATAGTGACTGGTTATAGTTATAGTAGTGGTAGTGACTGGTTATAGTAGTGGTAGTGACTGGTTATAGTTATAGTAGTGGTGTGACTACAGTAGTAATGGTAGTGACTGGTTATAGTTATAGTAGTTGTAGTGACTACAGTAGTACTGGTAGTGACTGGTTATAGTAATGGTAGTGTCTACAGTAGTAATGGTAGTGACTGGTTTAAGTAGTGGTATTGTCTACAGTAGTAATGGTAGTGACTGGTTATAGTTATAGTAGTGGTAGTGACTACAGTAGTAATGGTAGTGACTGGTTATAGTAGTGGTAGTGTCTACAGTAGTAATGGTAGTGACTGGTTTAAGTAGTGGTATTGTCTACAGTAGTAATGGTAGTGACTGGTTATAGTTATAGTAATGGTAGTGACTGGTTATAGTTATAGTAGTGGTAGTGACTGGTTATAGTTATAGTAGTGGTAGTGACTACAGTAGTAATGGTATTGACTGGTTATAGTTATAGTAATGGTAGTGACTGGTTATAGTTATAGTAATGGTAGTGACTGGTTATATTTAAAGTAGTGGTAGTGACTACAGTAGTAATGGTATTGACTGGTTATAGTTATAGTAATGGTAGTGACTGGTTATAGTTATAGTAATGGTAGTGACTGGTTATAGTTATAGTAGTGGTAGTGACTGGTTATAGTTATAGTAGTGGTAGTGACTACAGTAGTAATGGTATTGACTGGTTATAGTTATAGTAATGGTAGTGACTGGTTATAGTTATAGTAATGGTAGTGACTGGTTATATTTAAAGTAGTGGTAGTGACTACAGTAGTAATGGTATTGACTGGTTATAGTTATAGTAATGGTAGTGACTGGTTATAGTTATAGTAATGGTAGTGACTGGTTATAGTTATAGTAGTGGTAGTGACTGGTTATAGTTATAGTAGTGGTAGTGACTACAGTAGTAATGGTATTGACTGGTTATAGTTATAGTAATGGTAGTGACTGGTTATAGTTATAGTAATGGTAGTGACTGGTTATATTTAAAGTAGTGGTAGTGACTACAGTAGTAATGGTATTGACTGGTTATAGTTATAGTAATGGTAGTGACTGGTTATAGTTATAGTAATGGTAGTGACTGGTTATAGTTATAGTAGTGGTAGTGACTGGTTATAGTTATAGTAGTGGTAGTGACTACAGTAGTAATGGTATTGACTGGTTATAGTTATAGTAATGGTAGTGACTGGTTATAGTTATAGTAATGGTAGTGACTGGTTATATTTAAAGTAGTGGTAGTGACTACATTAGTAATGGTATTGACTGGTTATAGTTATAGTAATGGTAGTGACTGGTTATAGTTATAGTAATGGTAGTGACTGGTTATAGTTATAGTAGTGGTAGTGACTGGTTATAGTAGTGGTATTGACTGGTTATAGTTATAGTAATGGTAGTGACTGGTTATAGTTATAGTAGTGGTAGTGACTGGTTATAGTAGTGGTAGTGACTGGTTATAGTTATAGAAATGGTAGTGACACTGGATCATTACACTGGATCATCGCAGCCCTAATAGCTGCTACCGAGTGGCTATCGTGGCTTACGCCCTTGTCCAGAAGTAAGCACCAGTTTGCCTCGAGCTAGGCCCATTCACCCAGCTAGCAAACGAAGTACATCAACTACAATACCTCTCTTGCCATTTGGCCTGGACTCTTTGTCGACACTGAGCCCCGCCGATCCATCACGACTGGTCTGCTGACGTATTTGGGCCAATGTGCTCTCAACCAGCCACTGTGTCGTTGATGTCGGTGAGGACCCAGCTACTAGCCCCGGCCCGCTAACTCACTGAGCCCCATTTCTCCCGCTCGACTAGCGTAGTGACGACTGCCGAACGGCTCCCTGTTTCGTCCATTGCTGCTTATTGGACCCTATGATCAGTCAGCTACACAGCTGATGCCTTTTAGACTATTCATTAACATAGTACTTCATTTTGTTTATCTCTCGGCCCCAGCCTCGAACTCAGTGTGTAGCTAACTGACCATTCCTCCCAATTCATAGCCATTTACCCGTTGTTGTTGTCTTAGCTGTTTACCCGTTGTTGTCTTAGCTCTCCCAATCAACATCTGTGATTGCTTTATGCCTCTCTCTAATGTCAGTATGCCTTGTATACTGTTGTTTAGGGTAGCTTTCATTTTTTTATTTTACTGCGGAGCCCCTAGTCCCTCTCTACATGCCTCGGTTAGCTCCCTTGCCCCACCCGCCGCACATGCGGAGACCGCACCTAACTTAACTTCTTGAGCCTATGGGGGCGCCATTTCAACTTTGTAAAATATCGTTCTCAAATTAAACTGCCTCGTACTCAATTCTTGCTCGTACAATATGCATATTATTATTACTATTGGATAGAAAACACTCTCTAGTTTCTAAAACCGTTTGAATTAGCAGCACTTTTCCTGTCAGGGAGTGAGATTTCAGAAATCGAGGTCCCTGTTCTGGGGTCAGTTTATAAGTCCCAATGTAAGGTATGGGGCTACATGCACTGCATACGTCTTCCTCTAGATGTCAGTAAGCGGGGAGAATTTGAATGGAGTGGATTGCGCAATCTGGGCCCTATATATAGACGTGGAACGGAAGTACCGTCCTTTTCAACGGTGCGCTTGACGCATGAAGACATCACAATGGCGTCCTGCAAACGCTTTCGTTTTAGTAGTTCTATATCTCCGGTCATGTTTTTATTCGTTATAGGTGTTAAAGACATCATAAGGTAGTTAATTTAAACCGACTTAGCAGTTTATAGCAGTTTATTGCGATTTTCTGGGATTTCTTTGCCATGCGCTTTCACGAGTTGGACACCACTCCAGTTGGCGGCTAACATTAGCGGCTATTTCGACCGGACAAGAGGACATCTTTCAACCCAAAGACGATTGTTCTGGAGAAAGGACACCTTGCCCAAGATTCTGATGGAAGCTCAGCTAATAGTAAGCAGTCTTTATGCTGTTAATTCGTACTTATGTTGACAAATGTCAGATAATAATTCCGCCATGAATTATGGTGCGGTCTCGCTTTAGCGCACGCTGTATGCTTGAAGTAACGTTAATTTTAAAAATGTAAGCCAGCGATTGCATTAAGAACTAATTTGTCTTTCAATTGCTGTCCAACCTGTATTTTTTAGTCAAGTTTTGGAATAGTTACTGATTAGAATAGGTGCCTCTTCAAAGATTTCTCCTGCCATTTTCTGGGCAGCTTTGCTACTTTTCTCATTGTATAACCACGATTTGTGCCGCTAAATATGCACATTTTCGAACAAACTCTATATGCATTGTGTAATATGATGTTATAGGACTGTCATCTGAAGAATTCTGAGAAGGTTAGTGAAAAAATTAATATCTTTTGGTGGTTTATACGTAATCGCTATGTTTGGCTTGAATCAATGCGGTTGTGATGTTTGCTATTGTGGTATGCTAATATAACGCTATATTGTGTTTTCGCTGTAAAACACTTAGAAAATCTGAAATATTGTCTGGATTCACAAGATCTGTGTCTTTCAATTGCTGTACGCTGTGTATTTTTAAGAAATGTTTTATGATGAGTAATTAGGTAATACACGTTGCTCTCTGTAGTTATTCTAGTCGAGTTGTGATGGTGGCTGCAATGGTAAACTATGATTTATACCTGAAATATGCACATTTTTCTAACAAAACATATGCTATACAATAAATATGTTATCAGACTGTCATCTGATGAATTTGTTTCTTGGTTAGTGGCTATTTATATCTTTATTTGGTCGAATTTGTGATAGCTACTGATGGAGTAAAAAACTGGTGGAGTAAAAAAAATGGTGTCTTTTGCTAACGTGGTTAGCTAATAGATTTACATATTGTGTCTTCCCTGTAAAACATTTTAAAAATCAGAAATGATGGCTGGATTCACAAGATGTGTATCTTTCATCTGGTGTCTTGGACTTGTGATTTAATGATATTTAGATGCTAGTATTTACTTGTGACGCTATGCTAGGCTATGCTAGTAGCTTTTCTACTGATGGGGGTGCTCCCGGATCCGGGTTTGGGAGGTGTTAGAGGTTAACTGCCGTTTTCAGAGATGCAGCCTCTCTCATCGTCACTCAATGCCTAAGTTTACATCCACTGTACTCACACCCTACCGTGCCCTTGTCTGTGCATTGTTCCCTGAATCTATCCTACCATGCTCAGAAGTCTGCTCCTTTACTCTCTGTTCCAAACGCACTAGATGACCAGTTCTTATAGCCTTTAGCCGCACCCTTATCCTACTCCTCCTCTGTTCCTCTGGCAATGTAGAGGTTAACCCAGGCCCTGTGTGTCCCCAGGCGCTCTCATTTGTTGACTTCTGTAACCGGAAAAGCCTTGGGCTCATGCATGTTAACATCAGAAGCCTCCTCCCTAAGTTTGCTTTATTCACTGCTTTAGCACACTCTGCCAGCACTGATGTCCTACCCGTGTCTGAAACCTGGCTTAAGAAGTTAAGAAGTTAAGAAATGTCCATCCCCAATTACAACATTTTACGTCAAGATAGAACTGCCAAAAGGGTGTCGTGGATGAATCAGAATGAGTTGGGTATTATTGATAAGATGTTTTATTTTCATCATATGCTTGTGAGATACTTGTCATTAGACACTTTGGACTATAGGGTTGGCAGCTGCAGTTATCACTTCTGAGCTAGGGCTTAGTCACTTGGGGCCCAGAGAGGGGAGAGGTCAGGCTTGTCTTCATATGTCAATGTATCTGTTAAACCATGTGGTGCTATGTAGAATATCAGAAGGGGAGGAGGACAGAATGGAACATTGTCTTCTTATGGGAATGTGTCTGTAACTATTCCTAAACCATGTGAAGGGATGGCGTTATTAATGGGGAACCAGTTAGTTATCTCATACAATGTCTGTATGCCAGTCACTCCCTACTTCTCTCATTGGGGGAAAGAGTATGGCAGTGTCTGGAACCATTGTATGTCCCCTCTGAGGTTGCCCTTATCTTGACCTAGTATATGACCTAAGAGGCTCACTGTCTTTTCTGAGCTTATCCAGGAGGGGGTGTATTTTTGATGGGAGTATCTAGAATTGACAATTGATATATGCCATTGGATGAGGTAATGTTTTCGTACTAAGTGGTACCAAGAATGAGATTAAAATCTTGTTTTAGGAGACCAAACTGAACGATAATTTATAGCTAATGCTATCTAGCTATGGGATACTCCTCTTTCAAGTAAAAGGTTATTTGTAAGTTGAGAGGGGTGTATCTTGGCTATAAATGAAACTAAGAATTGTTTTGTAAGCACTCTCAGAGAATTCATTTATAGACACTGAATTGATCTGAGAGTCAAAAAGGGCTATGGTGAAGCTTATATAATATTAAAGATGGACTTTATAATATAACTCTGACTTGTGTGTGGTTGGCTCTCTCATCATTGAGTAATACAGTAAATTACCACGACAAGGGGCAGAGTTGCAATCTACTGTAAAGTTGCAGAGTTCTGTCCTACTATCCAGGTCTATGCCCAAACAGTTCAAGCTACTACTTTTAAAAATCCATCTCTCCAGAAATAAGTCTCTCACCATTGCCGCTTGTTATAGACCCCCCTCAGCTCCCAGCTGTGCCCTGGACACCATATGTGAATTCATTTCCCCCCATCTATTGTCAGAGTACGTTCTATTTGGTGACCTAAACTGGGATATGCTTAACACCCCGGCGGTCCTACAATCTAAGCTAGATGCCCTCAATCTCACACGAATTATTAAGGGACCTACCAGATTCAACCCCAAATCCGTAAACATGGGCACCCTTATAGATATCATCCTGACCAACTCTAAATACACTGTTTTTCAGCGATCACTGCCTCATTCCCGTTATGGGTCTGCGGTCAAACGACCACCCCTTATCACTGTCAAAAGCGCCCTAAAACACTTCTGCGAGCAGGCCTTTCTAATCGACCTGGTCCCATCAGTAGAGGATGCCTGTTTTCTTTCAAAAGTGCCTTCCTCACCATTTTAAATAAGCATGCCCATTTCAAAAAATGTAGAACTAAGAACAGATAGAGCCCTTGGTTCACTCCAGAGCTGACTGCCCTCGACCAGCACAAAAACATCCTGTGGCGCACTGCATTAGCTTCGAATAGTCCCAGCGATATGCAACTTTTCAGGGAAGTCAGGAACCAATATAAACAGTCAGTTAAGAAAACAAAGGCTAGCTTTTTCAAACAGAAATTTGCATTCTGCAGCACTAATTCCAAAAGGTTTTGGGACACTGTAAAGTCCATGGAGAATAACACTTGCCCACTGCACTGAGGCTAGGAAATACTGTCACCACTGATAAATCCACGATAATCGAGAATTTCAACAAGCATTTCTCTGCGGCTCACGCTTTCCACCTGGCTACCCAAACCCCGGCCAACAGCACTGCACACCCCGCAGCAGCTGGCCCAAGCCCACCCTGCTTCTCCTTCACCCAAATCCAGACAGCTGATGACCTGAAAGAGCTACAGAATCTGTATCCCTACAAATCAGCTGGGCTAGACAACCTAAAATTATCCGTCGCCATTGTCGCAACCCCTATTACTAGTCTGTTCAACCTCTCTTTCGTATTGTCTAAGATTCCTAAAGATTGGAAAGCGGCCGCGGTCATCCGCCTCTTCAAAGGGGAGACAATCTAGACCCAAACTGTTACAGACCTATATCCATCCTGCCCTGCCTTTCTAAAGTCTTCGAAAACCAAGTGAAGAAACAGATCACCGACCATCTTGAATCTCACCGTACCTTCTCCGCTATGCAATCCGGTTTCCGAGCTGGTAACGGGTGCACCTCAGCCACGTTCAAGGTCCTAAACGATATCTTAACCACCATCGATAAAAAAACAGTACTGTGCAGCCGTCTTCATCCACATGGCCAAGGCTTTGGACTATGTCAATCATCGTATTCTTATTGGCAGACTAAACAGCCTTGGTTTCTCTAATGACTGCCTCATCTGGTTCACTAACTACTTCTCAGATAGAGTTCAGTGTGTCAAATCGGAGGGCCTGTTGTCCGGACCTCTGGCAGTCTCTATGATGGTTCCACAGGGTTCAATTCTCGGGCCGACTCTTTTCTCTGTATATATCAATGATTTCGCTCTTGCTGCAGGTGATTCTTTGATCCACCTCTACGCAGACGACACCATTCTGTATACATCTGGCCATTATTTGGATACTGTATTCAACTTCTTTGATATAGGGGGCAGCATTTCCACTTTTGGATAAATTGCGTGCCAATAGTGAACTGCCTCCTACTCTGTCCCAGATGCTAATATATGCATAGTATTATTACTATTGGATAGAAAACACTCTGAAGTTTCTAAAACTGTTTGAATGATGTCTGTGAGTATAACAGATCTCATATGGCAGGCAAAAACCTGAGAAAAAATCCAAACAGGAAGTGAGAATTCTGAGAGTGGTCGATGTTAATGCCAGTTTATTCGACTTGTAATATAACTTTTTGAAGTTTTCGTCCGACGTTTGCCTGCATCTGCGCGAGCGTTTGGACATGTGTACTACATATGCTAGCAAAATTAGCTAATTTGACATAAGTAATGGACATTATCGAACAAAACAATGATTTATTGTGGAACTAGGATTCCTGGCACTGCATTCTGATGAAGATAATCAAAGGTAAGGGAATATTTATGATGTAATTTCGTATTTCTGTTGACTCCAACATGGCGGAGAAATGTTGTTAAATCTGAGCGCCGTCTCAGATTATTACATGGTGTGCTTTTTACTAAAGTTTTTTTTAAATCTGACACAGCGGTTGAATTAAGAACAAGTGTATCTTTAATTATATGTAAAACATGTATCTTTCATCAAAGTTTATGATGAGTATTTCTGTTATTTGACGTGGCTCTCTGTAATTACTCCGGATATTTTGGAGGCATTTCTGAACATGGCGCCAAAGTAAACAGAGATTTGTGGATATAAATATGCACATTATCGAACAAAACATAAATGTATTGTGTAACATGATGTCATATGAGTGTCATCTGATGAAGATGTTCAAAGGTTAGTGATTAATTTTATCTCTATTTCTGCTTTTTGTTACTACTATATTTTGCTGGGAAAATGGCTGTGTTTTTCTGTGGCTATGTACTGAGCTAACATAATTGTTTGGTGTGCTTTCCCCGTAAATCCTTTTTGAAATCAGACTGGATTCACAACATGTGTAGCTTTAATTTGGTGTCTTTCATGTGTGATTTCATGAAAGATTGATTTTTATAGTAATATATTTGAATTTGGCGCACTACATTTTTTCTGGATTTTGGCCAAGTGGGACGCTACCGTCCCACCTATCCTAGAGAAGTTAACAAACCTCCAAACGAGCTTCAATGCCATACAACACTCCTTCCATGGCCTCCAACTGCTCTTAAATGGACCCCTTCACGTCCCTTTAGAGGGATCGATTCGACAACATCCAGTGAAATGGCAGGACGCCAAATTCAAACTACAGGAATATCAATATTCAACATTCACGAAAATATATGTTTTACATCAAAATAAAGCTTAACTACTTGTTAATCCAGCCGCCCTGTCAGATTTCAAAAAGGCTTTACGGTGAAAGCAGACCATGCAATTATTTGAGGACAGCGCTCCGCATACAATCACATAAAAATAATTTACCAACCAGGCAGGTGCGACACAACAGTCAGAAATACCCATATAATAAAGGCCTTACCTTTGAAGATCTTCTTTTTGCAATCCCAAATGTCTCATTGACACAATGAATGGTCATTTTGTTCGATAAATTCCATCGTTATATCCCCAAAATGTCCATTTATTTGACGCGTTTGATTCAGAAATACACCGGTTCCAACTCGCCCAACATGACTACAAAGTATCTAATGAGTTACCTGTAAACTTGTTACCTGTACACATTGTGCTAACTTAGCTACTTTTTCCCACTACGTCCGGATTTTTCCTGACACTTTTTCTGACACACATATTCTGACCAAATAGCTATTCATAAACATAACTAAAAAATACATGTTGTATAGGAAATGATAGATCCATTAGTTCTTAATGAAATCGCAGTGTTAGAATTCTAAAAATAACTTCATTACGATATGCAGCTTCGGTATAGCTAGAGTACCCAAACGTTGGGCGCCCACGACTAGTTCACATGTACGACAGATATATGAAATAGCATCATAAAATGTTTCTTACTTTTGCTGATCTTTCATCAGAATGTTGGACAAGGTGTCCTTTGTCCAGAACAATCGTTGTTTGGATTTTTAACGGCAACTTTCCCTCTTGATTTAGCACGCCTACAAAGAACTACTTCTTCACTTCTCAAAAGAAAAACATCGAACAATTTCTAAAGACTGTTGACATCTAGTGGAAGCCAGAGGAACTGCAATCTGGGCGCTTATAAATCAGGTCTCCCATAGAAAACAATTGGAAAACACAGTGACCTCAAAAAAGTTTTTCCCTGGATGAATTGTGGTTGGGGTTTCGCCCTCCAAATCAGTTCTGTTATACTCACACACAGTTTTAGAAACGTCAGAGTGTTTTCCATCCAAATCTACTAATTATATGCATGCTTCTGGGCCTGAGTAGCATGAATTTTACTTTGGGCGCGCTTTTCAACAAGACGTGAAAATACTGCCCCCTATCCCAGAGAGGTTTTAAACGCTAGTAAAACTAAATGCATGCTCTTCAACTGATCGCTGCCCGCACCCGCCTGCCTGTCTAGCATCACTACTCTGGATGGTTCTGACTTAGAATATCTGGACAACTATAAATACCTAGGTGTCTGGCTAGACTGTAAACTCTCCTTCCAGACTCATATTAAGCGTCTCCAATCCAAAATTACATCTATAATTGGCTTCCTGTTTCGTAACAAAGCCTCCTTTAGTCATGATGCCAAACATACCCTTGTAAAACTGACTCTCCTGGAGCCTTGACTTCGGCGATGCCATTTACAAAATAGCCTCCAACACTCTACTCAGCAAATTGGATGCAGTCTATCACAGTTTCATCCATTTTGTCACCAAAGCCCAATATGTATGCCCTCATTGGCTGGTCCTCGCTACATATTCGTCGCCAAACCCACTGGCTCCAGCTCATCTATAAGTCTTTGCTATGTAAAGCTCTGCCTTATCTCAGCTCACTGGTCACCATAGCAACACCCACCCGTAGCACGCGCTCCAGCAGGTATATTTCACTGGTCATCCCCAAAACCAACACCCCCTTTGGCAGCCTTTCCTTCCAGTTCTCTGCTGCCAATGACTGGAATGAATTGCAAAAATCACTGAAGTTGGAGACTTATATCTCCCTCACTAACTTAAAGCATCGGCTGTCAGAGCAGCTTACCGATCGATGCAGCTGTACATAGCCCATCTGGTTGCCAACCTTACTTTGCTAGCTGACAACTTTACGTTTTTTTTTTTTTTTTTTTTTTAATTACCGTTTATATTTTTTGTTTTTCCATCACAACTTTTTTCCCTCATTCAACTTTTTCACTCCGGACGCTTTATCTGGACATGGTTCGTCAGCACATTCAACAGCCGAAGCGAAGTAGTAACATTAACATGATGTCTTCTAATTGCAGTCGCTGTACTCATAATATACAGGAGAACGATCGCCTTATGGCGAGGATAGCTGTGCTGCAAGCCCAGCTTCAGACGCAATCGTTAGGCAAGGGTAATTTCAGTGTAGGAAAGGATGAAACAGCGTCTGTGCCACCAGTAAGTACAGATAGTAACGTTAGTATAAATCCCCCCGCACAGTCCCCACAGCCGGACAACTTTCTCATGGCTTCTGGAGGGAAATGCTGTAGGAATGCTCAACTGGTGTCGCTCATTCAGCCGACAGAAACTTTCAACCGGTTTTCCCCATTAAGTAGCGAGTCGGAGTCTGAGGCTAAACCTTCTCTGGTCTCTACTCCTCCCATTACAGGGTCTGAGACGCCGAAGGCTCCCACCATTAGCTCTGACAAATTGAAAACCCTAGTCATTGGCGACTCCATTACCCGCAGTATTAGACTTAAAACGAATTACCCAGCGATCATACACTGTTTACCAGGGGGAAGGGCTACCGACGTTAAGGCTAATCTGAAGATGGTGCTGGCTAAAGCTAAAACTGGCGAGTGTAGAGAGTATAGAGATATTGTTATCCACGTCGGCACCAACGATGTTAGGATGAAACAGTCAGAGGTCACCAAGTGCAACATAGCTTCAGCGTGTAAATCAGCTAGAAAGATGTGTCGGCATCGAGTAATTGTCTCTGTCCCCCTCCCAGTTAGGGGGAGTGACGAGCTCTACAGCAGAGTCTCACAACTCAATCGCTGGTTGAAAACTGTTTTCTGCCCCTCCCAAAATATAGAATTTGTAGATAATTGGCCCTCTTTCTGGGACTCACCCACAAACAGGACCAAGCCTGACCTGCTGAGGAGTGATGGACTCCATCCTAGCTGGAGGGGTGCTCTCATCTTATCTACCAACATAGACAGGGCTCTAACTCCTCTAGCTCCACAATGAAATAGTGTGCAGGCCAGGCAGCAGGCTGTTAGCCAACCTGCCAGCTTAGTGGAGTCTGCCACTAGCATAGTCAGTGTAGTCAGCTCAGCCATCCCCATTGAGACTGTGTCTGTGCCTCGACCTAGGTTGGGCAAAACTAAACATGGCGGTGTTCGCCTTAGCAATCTCATTAGGATAAAGACCTCCTCCATTCCTGCCATTATTGAAAGAGATCGTGATACCTCACATCTCAAAATAGGGTTACTTAATGTTAGATCCCTCACTTCAAAGGCAGTTATAGTCAATGAACTAATCACTGATCATAATCTTGATGTGATTGGCCTGACTGAAACATGGCTTAAGCCTGATGAATTTACTGTGTTAAATGAGGCCTCACCTCCTGGTTACACTAGTGACCATATCCCCCGTGCATCCCGCAAAGGCGGAGGTGTTGCTAACATTTACGATAGCAAATTTCAATTTACAAAAAAAAAATGACGTTTTCGTCTTTTGAGCTTCTAGTCATGAAATCTATGCAGCCTACTCAATCACTTTTTATAGCTACTGTTTACAGGCCTCCTGGGCCATATACAGCGTTCCTCTCTGAGTTCCCTGAATTCCTATCGGACCTTGTAGTCATAGCAGATCATATTCTAATTTTTGGTGATTTTAATATTCATATGGAGAAGTCCACAGACCCACTCCAAAAGTCTTTCGGAGCCATCATCGACTCAGTGGGTTTTGTCCAACATGTCTCTGGACCTACTCACTGCCACAGTCATACTCTGGACCTAGTTTTGTCCCATGGAATAAATGTTGTAGATCTTAATGTTTTTCCTCATAATCCTGGACTATCGGACCACCATTTTATTACGTTTGCAATCGCAACAAATAATCTGCTCAGACCCCAACCAAGGAGCATCAAAAGTCGTGCTATAAATTCTCAGACAACACAAAAATTCCTTGATGCCCTTCCAGACTCCTTCTGCCTACCCAAGGACGTCAGAGGACAAAAATCAGTTAACCACCTAACTGAGGAACTCAATTTAACCTTGCGCAATACCCTAGATGCAGTTGCACCCCTAAAAATGAAAAACATTTGTCATAAGAAACTAGCTCCCTGGTATACAGAAAATACCCGAGCTTTGAAGCAAGCTTCCAGAAAATTGGAACGGAAATAGCGCCACACCAAACTGGAAGTCTTCCGACTAGCTTGGAAAGACAGTACCGTGCAGTATCGAAGAGCCCTCACTGCTGCTCGATCATCCTACTTTTCCAACTTAATTGAGGAAAATAAGAACAATCCAAAATGTATTTTTGATACTGTTGCAAAGCTAACTAAAAAGCAGCATTTCCCAAGAGAGGATGGCTTTCACTTCAGCAGTAATAAATTCATGAACTTCTTTGAGGAAAAGATCATGATCATTAGAAAGCAAATTACGGACTCCTCTTTAAATCTGCGTATTCCTCCAGGGCTTGGCTGTCCTGGATCTGCACAGCTCTGCCAGGGCCTGGGATCGGGAGAGACACTTAACCTGTTTGGGCTGCAGGGGCAGTATTGAGTAACCAGATAAAAGGTGCCCATTTCAAACGGCCTCGTACTCAATTCTTGCTCGTACAATATGCATATTATTATTACTATTGGATAGAAAACACTCTCTAGTTTCTAAAACCGTTTGAATTATATCTGTGAGTCAAACAGAACTCATTTGGCACAAACTTCCTGACCAGGAAGTGGAAAGTCTGAAATCGAGGCTCTGTTCTACTTCCTGCCTATAAATGGGCATGATACGTATGAGTATACATGCACGTCATACACCTTCCCCTGGATGTCAAGAGGCGGTGAGAGAAGAAATGTAGTGTTTATCTTGGTCTGAAGTGGAATACAAGCTCTTTGTATGACGTGTCCCCCATTTCCGGTTTTCTGGAAAGCGCGAGGTGGTATCTGGATTTGCCTTCTGTTTAGCTGCCGTTATAGGCGACTACTATCTCCGGCTTTGATTTTATTTGATACATGTGACCATATCATCGTAAAGTATGTTTTTTCAATATAGTTTAATCAGATTATTGAAATTTTTTCAGGAGTTTTGCCGTGTTCCGTTCTCTGACTTTGTTGACGATGGAGAGATCCGTGCCACTTGGCTAGTGTGCTTGCTAATTCAAGAGGAAAAGTGGCCGTTCTAAATCCAAACAACGATTGTTCTGGACAAAGGACCCCTTGTCCAACATTCTGATGGAAGATCAGCAAAAGTAAGAAACATTTTATGATGCTATTTCATATATCTGTCGTAGATGTGAACTAGTCGTCGGCGCCCAAGTTTTGGGTACTCTAGCTATACCGAAGCTGGATGTCGTAATGAAGTTATTTTTTAGAATTCTAACACTGCAATTGCATTAAGAACTAGTGGATCTATCATTTCCTATACAACATGTATTTTTTAGTTATGTTTATGAATAGCTATTTGGTCAGAATATGTGTGTCAGAAAAAGTGTCAGAAAAATATCCGAACGTTGTGGGAAATAGTAGCTAAGTTAGCACATTGTATAACCACTGATTTCAGCTCTAAATATGCACATTCTCGAACAAAACATAAGTGTATGTATAACCTGATGTTATAGGACTGTCATCTGATGAAGAATATCAAGGTTAGTCAAAAATTATATATATTTTGCTTGTTTGTTACGATCGCTAACTTTTGCTACTGGGAAATGGCTTGTATTTTTGGCTATTGTGGTAAGCTAATATAACGCTATATTGTGTTTTCGCTGTAAAACACTTAATAAATCGGAAATATTGGCTGGAATCACAAGATGCCTGTCTTTCATTTGCTGTACACTATGTATTTTTCAGAAATGTTTTATGATGAGTAATTAGGTATTTGACGTTGGTGTCTGTAATTATTATGGCTGCTTTCGGTGCAATTTCTGATTGTAGCTGCAATGTAAACTATGATTTATACCTGAAATATGCACATTTTTCGAACAAAACATAGATTTATTGTATAACATGTTATAAGACTGTCATCTGATGAAGTTGTTTGTTGGTTAGTTTGGTTGGTTCTTGGTTAGTTAGGTTGGCTTTGTGCATGCTACCTGTGCTGTGAAAAATGTCTGTCCTTTTTTGTATTTGGTGGTGAGCTAACATAAATATACGTGCTGTTTTCGCTGTAAAACATTTTAAAAATCGGACATGTTGGCTGGATTCACAAGATGTGTACCTTTCATTTGCTGTATTGGACTTGTTAATGTGTGAAAGTTAAATATTTTAAAAATATATATTTTGAATTTCGCGCCCTGCACTTGAGCTGGATGTTGTCATAAGTGTACCGACGCCGGGCTGCAGCCATAAGAAGTTAAGTGTTTTAGTACTATATCTCTTGACACAATGATGAAAATAATCATGGCCTCTAAACCTTCAAGCTGCACACTGGATCCTATTCCAACTAAACTACTGAAAGAGCTGCTTCATGTGCTTGGCCCTCCTATGTTGAACATAATAAACGGCTCGCTATCCACCGGATGTGTACCAAACTCACTAAAAGTGGCAGTAATAAAGCCTCTCTTGAAAAAGCCAAACCTTGACCCGGAAAATATAAAAAACTATCGGCCTATATCGAATCTTCCATTCCTCTCAAAAATTTTAGAAAAAGCTGTTGTGCAGCAACTCTCTGCCTTCCTGAAGACAAACAATGTATACGAAATGCTTCAGTCTGGTTTTAGACCCCATCATAGCACTGAGACTGCACTTGTGAAGGTGGTAAATGACCTTTTAATGGCGTCAGACCGAGGCTCTGCATCTGTCCTCGTGCTACTAGACCTTCGTGCTGCCTTTGACACCATCGATCACCACATTCTTTTGGAGAGACTGGAAACCCAAATTGGTCTACACGGACAAGTTCTGGCCTGGTTTAGATCTTATCTGTCGGAAAGATATCAGTTTGTCTCTGTGAATGGTTTGTCCTCTGACAAATCAACTGTACATTTCGGTGTTCCTCAAGGTTCCGTTTTAGGACCACTATTGTTTTCACTATATATTTTACCTCTTGGTGATGTCATTCGGAAACATGTTAACTTTCACTGCTATGCGGATGACACACAGCTGTACATTTCAATGAAACATGGTGAAGCCCCAAAATTGCCCTCGCTAGAAGCCTGTGTTTCAGACATAAGGAAGTGGATGGCTGAAAACTTTCTACTTTTAAACTCGAACAAAACAGAGATGCTTGTTCTAGGTCCCAAGAAACAAAGAGATCTTCTGTTAAATCTGACAATTAATCTTGATGGTTGTAAAGTCGTCTCAAATAAAACTGTGAAGGACCTCGGCGTTACTCTTGACCCTGATCTCTCTTTCGACGAACATATCAAGACTGTTTCAAGGACAGCTTTTTTCCATCTACGTAGCATTGCAAAAAAAAATGATGCAGAAAAATTAATCCATGCATTTGTTACTTCTAGGTTAGAATACTGCAATGCTCTACTTTCCGGCTACCCGGATAAAGCACTAAATAAACTTCAGTTAGTGCTAAATACGGCTGCTAGAATCCTGACTAGAACCAAGAAATTTGATCATATTACTCCAGTGCTAGCTTCCCTACACTGGCTTCCTGTTAAGGCAAGGGCTGATTTCAAGGTTTTACTGTTAACCTATAAAGCGTTACATGGGCTTGCTCCTACCTATCTTTCCGAGTTGGTCCTGCCGTACATACCTACACGTACGCTACGGTCACAAGACGCAGGCCTCCTAATTGTCCCTAGAATTTCTAAGCAAACAGCTGGAGGCAGGGCTTTCTCCTATAGATCTCCATTTTTATGGAACGGTCTGCCTACCCATGTGAGAGACGCAGACTCGGTCTCAACCTTTAAGTCTTTACTGAAGACTTATCTCTTCAGTAGGTCATATGATTGAGTGTAGTCTGGCCCAGGAGTGTGAAGGTGAACGGAAAGGCTCTGGAGCAACGAACCGCCCTTGCTGTCTCTGCCTGGCCGGTTCCCCTCTCTCCACTGGGATTCTCTGCCTCTAACCCTATTACATGGGCTGAGTCACTGGCTTACTGGTGCTCTTTCATGCCGTCCCTAGGAGGGGTGCGTCACTTGAGTGGGTTGAGTTACTGACGTGATCTTCCTGTCTGGGTTGGCGCCCCCCCTTGGTTTGTGCTGTGGTGGAGATCTTTGTGGGCTATACTCGGCCTTGTCTCAGGATTGTAAGTTGGTGGTTGAAGATATCCCTCTAGTGGTGCGGGGGCTGTGCTTTGGCAAAGTGGGTGGGGTTATATCCTTCCTGTTTGGCCCTGTCCGGGGGTATCATCGGATGGGGCCACAGTGTCTCCTGACCCCTCCTGTCTCAGCCTCCAGTATTTATGCTGCAGTAGTTTATGTGTCGGGGGGCTAGGGTCAGTTGGTTATATCTGGAGTACTTCTCCTGTCTTATCCAGTGTCCTGTGTGAATTTAAGTATGCTCTCTCTAATTCTCTCCTTCTCTCTTTCTTTCTCTCTCTCGGAGAACCTGAGCCCTAGGACCATACGTCAGTACTACCGGGCATGATGACTCCTTGCTGTCCCCAGTCCACCTGGCCTTGCTGCTGTTCCAGTTTCAACTGTTCTGCCTGCGGTTATGGAAACCCTACCTGTCCCAGACCTGCTGCTTTCAACTCTTAATGATCGGCTATGAAAAGCCAACTGACATTTATTCCTGATTATTATTTGACCATGCTTGTCACTTATGAACATTTTGAACATCTTGGCCATGTTCTGTTATAATCTCCACCCGGCACAGCCAGAAGAGGACTGGCCACCCCTCATAGCCTGGTTCCTCTCTAGGTTTCTTCCTAGGTTTTGGCCTTTCTAGGGAGTTTTTCCTAGCCACCGTGCTTCTACACCTGCATTGCTTGCTGTTTGGGGTTTTAGGCTGGGTTTCTGTACAGCACTTCGAGATATTAGCTGATGTACGAAGGGCTATATAAAATAAACTTGATTGAAAAATAAACTTGATAAAATAAACTTGATTGATTGATCTGTAAATAGCCACCAACTACCTACCTCATCCCAATATTTGTTTTTTGTTTTTTCTGCGCTTTTTTACACACCAGTATCTCTACTTGCACATCCTCATCTGCACATCATCTGCACATCTATCACTCCAGTGTAAATTGTTAATTGCTAAATTGTAATAACTTTGCCACTATGGCCTATCATTTGCACACACTGTATACAGATGTTCCATTGTGTTATTGACGTTTGTTTATTTCATGTGTAATTGTGTTGTTGTTTTTATGTCGGCCTGCAACAAAAAATTGTTTAAATAAAAACTGTCAGATATCAAGTATCGACTATCAACTATCAAGGTGTTTGTGGGGAACCGGGGTATAAGGCACTATTGCTCCTGCCTCAAATACACAGACACATCTACTATGATTGTTTTCCTATTTCCATGTTTGTGTCTTGTGTGTCAGGTGAGGGATGATAAGCCAGTGTTTCAAAAGAGGCGTCTGTTCAAGGAGGAGGACATGCAGATGCAATCCAAGTTCCTGGAAAGAAAGGTGACATATTAGTCTTTCCCTACACCCTACCATTACCCCCTATTATCACCTAGCCCCTTAATGTTAAACACTAACCCCTAAGTTTCCAACATGACCTGACGTGTGTTACAGGACGAGTTGAAGGCAGAGCATGCCTCCTACCTGCAGCAGCACCCAGACTCCAAGTCACAATGGCTGACTTTCTTGCAGTTCTTGTTACTACAAAACTTGAACGACATCTTCTTGTTCGCATATGAGAACTTCTCCCTTTCTCCTCCCGCTGACAGCTAGGGGGCACATTCAACACCTCCTCACCTTGAGAACACACTGTGGCTATGGGTCCCTTAAACACCTCTTCACTTGAGGTCAGGGCTTTATCATCTGGAATAACTGAGTCAGGTTTGTAGGCTTCCTTGCTCGCACATGCTTTTTCAGTTCTGCCCTCAACATTTCTATAGGATTGAGGTCAGGGCTTTGTGATGGCCACTCCAATACCTTGACTTTGTTGTCCTTAAGCCATTTGTCATTGTCCATTTAGAAGACCCATTTGTGACCAAGCTTTAACTTCCTGACTGATGTCTTGAGATGTTGCTTCAATATATCCACATCATTTTCAGCCTCATGATGCCATCTATTTTGTGAAGTGCACCAGTCCCTCCTGCAGCAAAGCACCCCCAAAGAATGATGCTGCCACCCCGTGCTTCATGGTTGGGATGGTGTTTTTCGGATTGCAAGCCTCCCCTTTTTTCCTCCAAACATAACGATGGTCATTATGGCCAAACAGTTCTATTTTTGTATCATCAGACCAGAGGACATTTCCCCAAAAAGTACGATCTTTGTCCCCATGTGCAGTTGCAAACCGTAGTCTGGCTTTTTGAAGGCGATTTTGGAGCAGTGGCTTCTTACTTGCTTAGCGGCCTTTCAGGTTATGTCAATATAGAACTCGTTTTACTGTGGATATAGATACTTTTGTACCTATTTCTGTCACGGCTGTTGAAAGAAGTGGACCACGTGGTGACCGTACATTTTCTTTTATTATAAAAAATGACGCCAACAAAACAACAAACGAGAAAACAACCGTGAAGCTAAAGGCTATAGTGCCAACAAACAATGACAACTTTCCACAAAGACAGGTGGGAAAAAGGGCTACCTAAGTATGGTTCTCAATCAGAGACAAAAATAGACAGCTGTCCCTGATTGAGAACCCTACCCGGCCAAAACATAAAAATACAAATAATTGAACATAGAATACCCACCCCAACTCACACCCTGACCAAACCAAAATAGAGACATAAAAAGGATCTCTAAGGTCAGGGCGTGACAATTTCCTCCAGCATTTTCACAAGGTCCTTTGCTGTTGTTCTGGGATTGATTTGCACTTTTCGCACCAAAGTACGTTAATTTCTAGGCGACAGAACGCATCTCCTTCCTGAGCGGTATGACGGCTGCGTGGTCCCATGGTGTTTATACTTGCATACTATTATTTGTACAGATGAACATGGTACCTTCAGGCATCTGGACATTGCTGCCAAGGATGAACCAGACTTGTGGAGGTCTACAATTTATTTGTGGAGGTCTTGGCTGATTTCTTTTGATTTTTCCATGATGTCAAGCAATGTGTTTGAAGGTAGGCCTGGAAATACATCCACAGGTACACCTCCAATTGACTCAAATTATGTCAATTAGCCTATCAGAAGCTTCCAAAGCCATCACGTCATTTTCTGTAATTTTCCAAGCCGTTTAAAGGCACAGTCAACTTAGTGTATGTAAACTTCTGACCCACTGGAATTATGATACAGTGAATTATAAATTAAATTATCTGTCTGTAAACAATTTTTGGAAATATTACTTGTGTCATGCACAGAGTAGATGTCCAAACCGACCTTCCAAACTATAGTTTGTTAACAAGAAATGTGTGGTGTGGTTGAATAACAAGTTTTAATGACTCCAACTTAAGTGTATGTAAACTTCCGACTTCAACTGTACAATTTCAGATATTACACATTTCTCATTTTGTCAGAAAGTTGCTTTCATTTCAAGTTAAAGATTACTGTTAGCTAGCTAGCTAACGTTAGCTGACTGACTTGCTAGCCAATGTTATGTGTATGATCTGTGTAGTTATATTATTCTTATCTCAGAGCCATTTGCATTGCTAGTTATAGCCTAATGTTAGCTAGCTAACATTCATGCAGGGGAGTAACGTTATGAGTTGTAATTATGGTTCATTATTTAGCTAGCTAGCTACATGTCTAAACAAAAGACTCCACTATGCTAGTAACCATTTCAATAGAATATTCATGATGCCACTGCGACAACTGTCGATAGACGTAGCTGGTAAATTCGCTCTGGCTATCTACTCCGATTTCAGAGCACTCTCGTCTGAGTGTGCCAGAGCGCAGAATAACTGACGAATTTACAAACGCTCAACACCCGTTGCATATGGCCGGTGTCAGTAAACATTGGCAAACAATATGTTGCCAGAAGCACAGTTGCAGTCCCCAACGCTCTGGATAACATGAAAAACACCTAACCAGCTCTGCTAGGGCGAGTAATATGGTAAAAACTGAAGTAGCTAGCAAGCTAACCAACGTTAGTCAGTTAGCTTGGGTGCTTGACTCCTTGACAGAGCGCTCGGATCACCCCTGCTCCTTGTCCAGTGTGCGCGCTGAATGCTCAGAAAGCGAAACACTGAGTTTACGAATTCCCAGAAGACACTCTTAACACACTGTGGCACAGCCTTTAGTCTTGAAGTCTTTATTTGTTTAGTACCTGGCCTCACATGTAAATCCTTAAAAATATGGGTGGGGCTTAAGAGTGTGTGAACGATACTGAATAGGTGTAGAAAAAAGAAGAGCTCTCCAGTAGGTGTACCAAAACATTTACTCAAAAGTGAGGTTAGAAGTTAAACTTTCAAAGCAGAGTACTTTTCCATTGTTCCTCAACTGTATTGTATGATTTACCCTTTTGTAGATCTCAGTCTCTACTTTTATCCAATGTAAAAAACACCATTCCAAATTTTGCGGCATAAGACCGAAATCGAGCTGGTCGGTCACATATTAAAAGATGTGCATGTAACTATTCAGACACCTTGTCTTTTTCCATATTTATTTTTTTACTGCCTTATTTTAAAATGGATAGAAAAAGAAAATCCTCGGCAATCTACACACAATACTTAATAATGACAAAGCAAAAACAGGTTTTTGGAAATTTTTGCAAATTGAGCTCAGGTGCGTCCTGTTTCCATTGACCATGTATTTAGGGAGTTTCTCCCATTCTTCTACGCATATCCTCTCAAGCTCAGGTTGGATGTGGAGCGTCGCTAAACTTTTTCAGGTCTCTTCACAAATGTTCAATCGGTTTCAAGTCTGGTCTCTGGCTGGGCCACTCAAGGACATTCAAAGACTTGTCCCGACGCCACTCCTGCGGTGTCTTGGCTGTGTTCGTAGGGTCGTTGTGCTGTTGGAAGGTGAACCTTCGCCCCAGTCTGAGGTCCTGAGCGCTCTGGAACAGGTTTTCATCAAGGATCTTTCTGTACTTTGCTACGTTCATCTTTGCCTCGATCCTGACTAGTCTCCCAGTCCCTGCCGCTGAAATACATCCCCACAGCATGATGCTGCCACCACAATGCTTCACCGTAGGGATGGTGCCAGGTTTCCTCCACACATGATGCTTAGCATTCAGGCCAAAAGAGTTCAATCTTGGTTTCATCAGACCAGAGAATTTTGACTCTGAAAGTCTTTAGGTGCCTTTTGACAAACTCCAAGCGGGGTATCATGTGCCTTTCTACTGAGGAGTGGCTTCTGTCAGGCCACTCTACCATAAAGGCCTTATTGGTGGAGTGCTGCAGAGATGGTTGTCCTTCTGCAAGGTTCTCCCATCTCCACAGAGGATCTCTAGAGCTCTGTCAGAGTGACCATCGGGATCTTGGTCACCTCCCTGACCAAGACCCTTCTCCCTCGATTGCTCAGTTTGGCATGGCGGCCAGCTCCAGGAAGAGTCTCGGTGGTTCCAAACGTCTTCCATTTAAGAATTGTGGAGGCCACTGTGTTCTTGGGGACCTTAAATAATGCAGACATTTTTTGGTACCCTTCCCCAGATCTGTGCCTCAACACAATCCTGTCTCGGAGCTCTACGAACAATGCCTTCGACCTCATTGCTTGGTTTTTGTTCTGACATGCACTGTCAACTGTGGGACCTAATATAGACAGGTGTGTTCCTTTCCAAATCATGTCTAATCAATTGAATTTACCACAGGTGGATTCCAATCAAGTTGTAGAAACATCTCAATTTCAATGGAAACAGCATGCGCCTGAGCTCAATTTTGTGTCTCATAGCAAAGGGTCTGAACACTTATGTAAATAAGGTATCTTTTTTTCATTTTTAATACATTTGCAAATATTTCCAAAAACCTGTTTTTGCTTTGTCATTAGTATTGTGTGTAGATTGCTGAGTTTTTATTTATTTAATTACTTTTAGAATATGGCTTTAAAGTAACAAAATGTGGAAAAAGTCAAGGGGTCTGAATACTTTCCGAAGGCACACAACAAAATATATGGGGGATTGGAAATGATGCAGACAATAACATTTATAAAATCTACAATCTGTCTGCACAATTAAAGCTGATCTACCTCCCCCCAAAAAAACAACAACAAAAAAAACTAGTTGAAGTCCAACTACTTCACGTCAAGAAAAAATAAGGTCTAACATGTTCAAATCAAAATCAAATTTCATTTGTCACATGCACCGAATACAACCTTACAGTGAAATGCTTTCTCACAAGCCCATAACTTCTTGTCAATAGGGGGTGCTGTTAGCACTTTGTAATAATTACGTTCACAAATTAAACTGCCTCGTACTCAATTCTTGCTCGTACAATATGCATATTATTATTACTATTGGATAGAAAACACTCTCTAGTTTCTAAAACCGTTTGAATTATATCTGTGAGTGAAACAGAACTGGACTTAGAGCAATTTTCCTATGTGGATGTGAGAATGCAGAATTCTGCAAGCTGCTCTGAGATCTGTTTATAAATCTGCCTGTCTTCTATTGGTTGAGATGCACTGCATACGCCTTCCCCTGGATGTTAGCGAATAGTGAGACTTGAAATGGAGTCTCTACGCAGATCTGAAAGGTTATAAATAGCTTGACAAGGAAGTGTCTGGACTTTTCCCTCTTCGCTCTGACGCACGGAGGACCTTGGCATATCGTACTAGAACCTTCGGTTATAGCTCTTAGAAATATCTGGCTGTGTTTTTATTCGATATAGGCGTTAAAGACATCATAATGTTGTTATTTTAAACCGAATTATATCAGTTTATGTCAGTATATTGCGATTTTCGGGTATTTATTTTTGTGGCGTTCTAGGGAGTTGGGTATCTCAGGCTCACATGCTAATGTTTACTGCTAATTGCAACGTTGAAGACGACATTCTACAACCGAGCAACGATTCTTTTGGACAAAGGACAACTTTCCCAAGATTATGATGGGAGTTCATCAAAAAGTAAGAACTATTTATGCTGTTAATTCGTTGTTCTGTTGAAAAATGTAAAATGCATAAGCCGCCATTAATTTCAGTGCAGCCTCGCTTTAACGCACGCTGTATGTTGTAGTAACGTTAATTTTAAAAATGTAACACAGCGATTGCATTAAGAACTAATTTATCTTTCATTTGCTGTCCAACCTGTATTTTTTAGTCAAGTTTATGATTATTTATCGATTAGAACAGGTGCCTCTCCCAAGATTTCTCCCGACATTTTTCTTGGCAGCTTGGCTACTTTTCTCATTGTATAACCACGATTTGTGCCGCTAAATATGCACATTTTTTAACAAACTCTATATGCATTGTGTAATATGATGTTATAGGACTGTCATCTGAAGAATTCTGAGCAGGTCAGTGAAAAAATTAATATATTTTGGTGGTTTATACGTTATCGCTATTTTTGGCTTGAATCAATGCTGTTGTGTGTTTGCTATTGTGGTAAGCTAATATAACGCTATATTGTGTTTTTGCTGTAAAACACTTAGAAAATCTGAAATATTGGCTGGATTCACAAGATCTGTGTCTTTCATTTGCTGTACGCTGTGTATTTTTCATAAATGTTTTATGACGAGTATTTAGGTAATACACGATGGTCTCTGTAGTTATTCTAGTTGCTTTGGTGAGAGTTGTGATGGTGGCTGCAATGGTAAACTATGATTTATACCTGAAATATGCACATTTTTCTAACAAAACATATGCTATACAATAAATATGTTATCAGACTGTCATCTGATGAAGTTGTTTCTTGGTTAGTGGCTATTTATATCTTTATTTGGTCGAATTTGTGATAGCTACTGATGCAGTAAAAAAATGGTGGAGTAAAAAAAGTGGTGTCTTTTGCTAACGTGGTTAGCTAATAGATTTACATATTATGTCTTCCCTGTAAAACATTTTAAAAATCAGAAATGATGGCTGGATTCACAAGATGTGTATCTTTCATCTGGTGTCTTGGACTTGTGATTTAATGATATTTAGATGCTAGTATTTACTTGTGACGCTATGCTAGGCTATGCTAGTCAGCTTTTTTACTGATGGGGGTGCTCCCGGATCCGGGTTTGGGAGGAATTAGAGGTTAAACAACAATGCTGTTTTAATAAAAATACCCCCCAAAAATAAGAAATAAAAAGTAACAAATAATTAAAGAGCAGCAGTAAAATAACAAGCAAGGCTAAATACAGGGGGTACCGGTACAGAGTCAATGTGTTTTCGAGGTAATTGAGGTAATATGTATATGTAAAGGACAATGGGGGGGTGTAATGCTAATAGTCTGGGTAGCTATTTGATTAAATGTTCAGGAGTCTTATGGCTTGGAGGTAGAAGCTGTTTAGAAGCCTCTTGGACCTAGACTTGGCCCTCCGGTACCACTTGCCGTGAGGTAGCAGAGAGAACAGTCTATGACTTCAGTGACTGGAGTGTTTGACCAATTTTAGGGCCTTCCTCTGACACCGCCTGGTATAGAGGTCCTGGATGACAGGAAGCTTGGCCCCTGTGATGTACTGGTCCGTACACACTACCCTCTGTAGTGCCTTGCAGTCGGAGGACGAGCAGTTGCCTACCAGGCAGTGATGCAACCCGGCAGGATGCTCTCGATGGTGCAGCTGTAGAACCTTTTGAGGATCTGAGGACCCATGCCAAATATTTTCAGTCTCCTGAGGGGGAATAGGTTTTGTCGTGTCCTCTTCACGACTGTCTTGGTGTGCTTGGATCATGTTAGTTTGTTGGTGACGTGGACACCAAGGAACTTGAAGCTCTCAATCTGCTCCGCTACAGCCCCATCGATAAGAGTGGGGGCGTGCTCAGTCCTCCTTTTCCTGTAGTCCACAATCATCTCCTTTGTCTTGATCACATTGAGGGAGAGGTTGTTGTCCTGGCACCACATGGCCAGGTCTCTCCTCCCTATAGGCTGTCTCATCGTTGTAGGTGATCAGACCTAACACTGTTGTGTCATCGGCAAACTTAATGATGGTGTTGGAGTCGTGCCTGGCCGTGCAGTCATGAGTGGACAGGGTGTACAGGAGGGGACTGAGCATGCACCCCTGAGGGGCCCCCGTGTTGAGGATCAGCGTGGCGGATGTGTTGTTACCTACCCTCACTACCTGGGAGCGGCCCGTCAGGAAGTCCAGGATCCAGTTGCAGAGGGAGGTGATTAGTCCCAGGGTCCTTAGCTTAGTGATGAGTTTTGAGGGCGCAATGGTGTTGAACCCTGAGCTATAGTCAATGAATAGCATTTTCACATAGTTGTTCCTTTTGTACAGGTGTGAAAGGGCAGTGTGGAGCACAGTAGAGATTGCATCATCTGTGGATCTGTTGGGGCGGTATGCAAATTGAAGTGGGTCTAGGGTTTCTGGGATACTGGTGTTGATGTGAGCCATGACCAGCCTTTCAAAGCATTTCATGGCTACAGACGTGAGTGCTATGTGTCGGTAGAAATTTAGGCAGGTTACCTTAGTGTTCTTGGGCACAGGGACTATGGTTCTCTGCTTGAAACATGTTGGTATTTTAGACTCAGACAGGGAGAGGTTGAAAATGTCAGTGAAGACACTTGCCAGTTGGTCAGAGCATGCTGGGAGCACACATCCTGGTAATCTGTCTGGCCTTGCGGCCTTGTGAATGTTGACCTGTTTAAAGTCTGCAGAGAGCGTGATCACACAGTCGTGCGGAACTGCTGGTGCTCTCATGCATGTTTCATTGTTATTTGCGTCGAAGCTAGCATAGGAGTAGTTTTGCTCATCTGGTAGGCTCGTGTCACCTGGCAGCTCTCTGCAGTGCTTCCCTTTGTAGTATGTAATGGTTTGCAAGCCCTGCCACATCCAACGAGTATCGGAGCCGGTGTAGTAGTTCGATCTCCGTCCTGTATTGACGCTTTGCCTGCTTGATGGTTCGTCGGAGGGCATAACGGGATTTCTTATAAGCTTCCGGGTTAGAGTCCCGCTCCTTGAAAGTGGCAGCTCTAACCTTTAGCTCAGTGCGGATGTTGCCTGTAATCCATGGCTTCTGGTTGGGGTATGTACGTACGGTCACCGTGGGGTCGACGTCATCAATGCACTTATTGATGAAGCCAATGACTGATGTGGTGTACTCCTTATTGCCATCGGAAGAATCCCGGAACATATTCCAGTCTGTGCTAGCAAAACAGTCCTGTAGCATCTGCTTCATCTGACAACTTTTTTATTAACCAAGTCACTGTTGCTTCCTGCTTAAGTTTTTGCTTGTAAGCAGGAATCAGGAGGATATAATTATGGTCAGATTTGCCAAATGGAGGGCGAGGGAGAGCTTTGTTACGCGCCTCTGTGTGTGGAGTAAAGGTGGTCTAGAGTTTTTTTCCCTCTGGTTGAACATTTAACATGCTGATAGATATTTGGTAAAACAGATTTAAGTTTCCCTGCATTAACGTCCCCGGCCACTAGGAGTGCCACTTCTGGATGAGCGTTTTCCTGTTTGCTTATGGCCGTATAAAGCTCATTGAGTGTGGTCTTAGTGCCAGCATCAGTCTGTGGTGGTATGTTGACAGCAACGAAAAATACAGATGAAAATTCTCTAGGTAGATAGTGTGGTCTACAGCTTATCATGAGATTCTCTACCTCAGGCTAGCCACAACCTTAAGACTTACTTAGATATCGTGCACCACCAGGTGTTTACAAATATACACCCCTGTCTTACCAGATGCCACTGTTCTATCCTGCCGGTACAGCGTATAACCAGCCACCCCTTGTCTTACCAGAGGCTGCTGTTCTATCCTGCTGGTACAGCGTATAACCTGCCACCCCTTGTCTTACCAGAGTCCGCTGTTCCATCCTGCCGGTGCAGCGTATAACCAGCCACCCCTTGTCTTACCAGAGGCTGCTGTTCCATCCTGCTGGTGCAGCGTATAACCAGCCACCCCTTGTCTTACCAGAGGCTGCTGT